>NC_135505.1:110813848-110862787 GCF_052857255.1 Amblyomma americanum | reverse complement strand
CGCCTGGGTTACCCTGTAATTCTTTAAACGGGGCACGGTATTCCCTTTAGCAGCATGCGTATCTGTCCTCGTTATACGTTTTTTTAATGGCGCTTCCGTAGAAGTCCCACGTATTCTTAAGACATGTCGTCTGCACTTGGCTAATTACGCCGGTAATCTCTCCCACTTTAATCGCCGTCATTAAAAAAGTGCCCCCTTTGCTTTTATTGGTTTTAATGAAGCGCGCGGCGCACCCACTGCTCCTCTCCGGTTGCCATGGTAACGGCGCATGCGCACAACTGTCCTCTTGCATGTACCGCGAAATGCTCGACTGGTAGCCCAGTGTAACTCCCGCTACAAAAAAATTGAAAATTTGTTTTGGGGGAAAGGAAATGGCGGAGTAACTGTCTCACATATCGGCGGACACCTGAACCGCGTCGTAAGGGAAGGGATAAAGGAGGGAGTGGAAGAAGAAAGGAAGAAGGAGGTGTAGTGGAGGGCTCCGGAATAATTTCGACCACCTGAGGATCTTTAACGTTCACTGACATCGCACAGCACACGGGCGCCTCAGCGTTTCGCCTCCATATAAACGCAGTCGCCGCGGTCGGGTTCGAACCCGGAAACTCCGGATCAGTAGTCAAGCGCCCTAACCACTGAGCCACCGCGGCGGAACTAAAAAGGGTGGAGAGGGCAGTTTGCTCCGTTTTTGTTACTCTATTAAGTGTGCGCGGGCATGTCAGTGACTTAAACGCTATAGCCGAAATCTGCTTTTCCATTAAATAGCTTTCTCTTTCCCTCTCACCTGAGCTTCGTGCTCGGAGTGCGTGTCCCGCTGGGGGGACACGACAGTCAGCGTACACGCCAAACATGAAAACTCCTACATTGGAGTAAAAAAGTGTTTAAGCTGTCCTCTAGCGCAGTCCTTTTGATAAAAGAGAGGGCAGCTTACTCTATTTTTACTCCGTGTTCGTTTGCATCGAGTTCCGCAATTGCGTGAAAGCTTTGAAAATTGGTTTTGAAAAACCAGTTTCGGAACTCGATGCGAGCGAACATGGCTTGCGTGCCAGAAAAACGCGGCGCACTTTACTGGTGTTCGTAGCGCGCTTGTAGCCGAAGGTATACCGGGTGTTTCGGGGAAGATCTTAGGAAATTTTCGAAAATAGGCTTTCTGGGGTAAAATTGTGGCTTTGGCGGCATAGTATTATCGGTGTTGGCTTATACCGGAAAGCCGTTCAGTTGTATCAGGTAGTAAGGTGGTTAACTAATTGTCACGGATCTCCCCGGATAACACTCGGACCGAAAGAATGGACTAGGCGACAGGTGTACACACACAAACGCACATTTAATACACCCTACGTCTCGACTACTGATCCGGAGATCCCGGGTTCGAACCCGACCGCGGCGGCTGCGTTTTTATGGAGGAAAAACGCTAAGGCGCCCGTGTGCTGTGCGATGTCAGTGCACGTTAAAGATCCCCAGGTGGTCGAAATTATTCCGGAGCCCTCCACTACGGCACCTAATTCTTCCTTTCTTCTTTCACTCCCTCTCTTATCCCTTCCCTTACGGCGCGGTTCAGGTGTCCAACGATATATGAGACAGATACTGCGCCATTTCCTTTCCCCAACAACCAGTTACTATTAATACACCCTACGTGACACACACACTAGAACACAAAACTAACACAACACACAAAGACTATAAATACACACGACCCGGGAACACTGCTACCAGCGTCTACTACTAGCGTTCTACTGGTAGCGGTCGGCGTTCGTGCTCACAGTTGGTTCGGTGCGGCTGCGGCGTTGGTCGAGTCGGCGTTCGACGTGCTTGGGCTGGCGTCGCTGGCGGCGTCGGTGGCTGCGTCGTATAAGCTCCCGGTCCAAGCGCCCGTGGAGGTGATGCCGGTGTTGTTGGTATTGGGGGCACCACCCGGATAGGTGGCAACAGTGCTGGAGACACCCTTCGCCGTAGCAGGTGGCAGCGTCCTCCGTTGACTACCCGGAACGGGCTCAGGCACGGCAGGAGGTCCACGATGCGATGTCGTAGAACGCGAGCTCACCGGAGCAGTAGCCGGCGTCGCTCTCATCCAACCAAAGCGTCCCTGACCCGCCGGAGCCTCCGCTTCTCTGTTCCTCCCCCCCGTGCATCGCTCTCACTCGCCCTTTTATAGCCTTGGCGCTAGTCCACGTAAGCCTTGTCGTCGTCTTCTTCTCTTCTCCACCAATCATCTCTCTCCACCTCACCGAATGCTTCTCCACCAATCATCTCTCTCCACTTCACCGAATGCTTCTTCTTCACCTTCTTTATTCTTCGGTTAATCCACGTCGTCTTCTTCACACCTCTTTCCTATAAAATTTAATTTAGGCTCCTTAATATATGTGACACTAATTTTGATAATTAACTTTTTTCACTATCGCAGCTACGCAACTGGTGGCAATCTGAGATTTTCAGCCGGTCGTTAGTAATAGCGATATCAGTTTTTAGAATATCGAAAATGCGATTATCCTCGGCTCTGTGGCTCAACAAAATTTGCCTACATCGTGCCAAATTGCATGCTCTTTCAAAAAGCATGCAGGGAAAGCAGCCTTGCCAGTGCACGTAACTAGTAAAAGAAGCCAAATTTTGTCGAGCCACAGCGCCAAGGGTAATAGCGCTTTCGAAATTCTCAAAACTGGTATCGCTCTTACTAACGACCGGCTAAAAATCTCTAATTTCAACTAGGCGCCTAACTCTACTAATTTTAAAGTTAATTATAAAGCTTATTTAAACAGCTTACAGCTCAAAAGGATTGACTGGTTTTCTGCTGTCTGCCAACACTAGTAATACCATACTGAGAAAGCCATATTTTTACCCATATTTTTACCATATTTTTACCGCTGCACTTTCTGCACAAGCTTGGATCAGTTTTATTGGTAAATATATGTGGCCGGGCTGAACGCGCAGTTTCGTGTCATTAAATCCGTCAAGTCGAGGCTGGCGGGAAAAAAAATAGTTTCGTGCAGTAAAGCTTCCCGAATACGTGAACTCTCGTCGGCGTTGAATCGTCGCACTGAATACGTGATCATCTCGAATCCTCTCGAGCGGGAATTATAAGCTTCGGTTTGCCTGCATTTCGTCCGCGCGTCTGTACAGTATTATAAAGCATTGACTTGCGTCCAGAGGGGATGAAAGCATCTGCTGAGCTCGCCAGCTCTCAAAGCATCTGCGTCAGTGAAGCCCTGCGTGTTTACACGTGTGCAGGAACCCGTGTAGGCTTTCAACTTTTGGAGTGGACTTTTTCGGCCGCGTAATCATTCAGCCCTCTATTTCGCTTCCAATGCTCGGTCGCTGAATGTTGGGCGTTTGCCTGAGTTTTGTGGAGGTATTTAGTTTGCGTGTTTGCAATCGATATCTTGTCATCATTAGCGTAGTAGTGTTTACAAGCCGACAAAACTTTCAGGTAAACCAGGGTTACGCTGCGGCGATATAAAAGTAGGCGATATACACTACCACTTGCATTAAACGGGCACGCTGTTAAACTCGCTTTCACCCCAGGTGTTTTACTTCTATAATCTCTTTTGTAATCTTTTTCTAATTACTTTCTTTTTCTAATTACTTTTCTAATCTCTTAAAGCCCGTCATCTGGCGGGGATCTTCAGAGCACGCCTGTTTCCTGTGTGCTGACTCGCGTGGCCATCTTTAAGGAGGTTGCATCCTAATTCGCGAACTTAGTGCACCATATAAACAACGAAATAGCGTTAGTTTGCCCTTATTGGCCCTAACATCATACATCACGTGATGTATGCATGACTAACCGATGTAGGGACTAACGGTTGAGGCGACACGGTTTGTCCCGTATTGTACCCACCCTTATACCTCGTTTACTCCACTTTGCACAGCTTGTAGTATTTTGACACATTTGCCCCCACCCCCACCCCTCGTCCCTTACGTAGTGTCTCTAACTGAACCTTTTAGGGGCAAAATAAATCATGATGATGACTATAATACATGTTACCTCGGTGCTGTGGGAGTAATGGTAATTCCTTGAGGCACTAGTGCAAGCGAGTGCCATTTTGCATTTGTTATCTTTGTATCCTCCCTTTTACGACAGGAGTGGCAAGTGCCCTTTTTACTCCACTTCAATTTATTACCTTAAAGGCCCCCAGGATCTGTGGTATTACATAATGGGTGGGTTACATGTTGTGGAGCAGTTGAGTAATAAAAAATGCACGTCAAATGCACGGTGTCTTCGTGATTAAATGTGCGATTAAATTAAAAAAATGGGGATGGTCAAAAGTCGAGCGGCGTGCTTTCCCGACTCCACAGCAGCCGAAGCGCGGACCCGAGAACCCTGCGGCGTTTCTCGGAAAGAGCCCCTGCGCCTGTGCCCGCCTCTGTGTGTGCACTTGTGTGTTTTCGGTGCTTTGAAGTGCGCGGCTTTCAAAGGCGCCGTGAAAAACAAGCAAAGCAGCAGTGTGGACGGGAGAGCGACGATAATAATAATAATAATTGGTTTTTGATGGAAAGGAAATGGCGCAGTATCTGTCTCATATATCGTTGGACACCTGAACCGCGCCGTAAGGGAAGGGATAAGGGAGGGAGTGAAAGAAGAAAGGAAGAGAGAGGTGCCGTAGTGGAGGGCTCCGGAATAATTTCGACCACCCGGGGATCTTTAACGTGCACTGACATCGCACAGCACACGGGCGCCTTAGCGTTTTTCCTCCATAAAAACGCAGCCGCCGCGGTCGGGTTCGAACCCGGGAACTCCGGATCAGTAGTCGAGCGCCCTAACCACTGAGACACCGCGGCGGGGAGGACAGCGACGAGCAGAAACAGTTTTTGTGCGGTGCTGAAGAGTGCGAGTGCGCGACTTTGTTAAGATGTATACTCTAGCCCTGTAAATAAGTGTCCCTTGTAAATATACCGTTTTGTGTGTTTACACGTATGGGTTTATTTCTCCGTTAATGCTTGCGTTTCTAACTCTAGTGGCGGTGACAAGGTATTATTAATTCCTGATTAGACTAACCCCTGCACCCGGTGCGCTCCATTATGATCTAAGTTTTGGCGTTCACCTGCTTGCCAGTGAGAGTGTCATGCAGGTGAACCTCGGTCCTCTGCAGAACCATATGGGTCTGGCAGGGAGGCGCTTTCGAATATATGCAGCCTGTGGTCACGTGGTCAAGCTGGACACTCAGCTAGAGTGGACTAAAAGAAGTGAACGGGAGGAAATTGCGGGGACTAACTGCGCTGGCCTAGCGATAAGTCCCTCCAAGAGCAGTTATTACTCCCTTGGAGAGTAAAATTCAAAGGGACATTGACCGTAATTAGTCCCCACGCGGACAAACTGCTCTTCGCGAGGTCTAAGCAGTGCAATGATGGTAATGATAGTGGATTTTTATGGCGCAAGGGCATCTGTAGCCAAAGAGCACCATGGCATAATTATTTCTTTTTGCTCAAGGTCGGGTCAAAGACCCATTTCCCAAGCATTTCACCCCGAATAAGCCGAGCACCAGGCTAGGGGAAGCTTGTACCCGTTGTATTACCGGTGGGTACCCGGCGGCACTGGGGATCGAACCCCGCACCTCCCGCAAGCGAGGCGGATGCTGAACCACTAGGCCACCGCTGCGGTGCGACTAAGCAGTGCAGTTAGTCCCGTATTCAAGGTGACTATTTTTTTTTACTTTTAAGCTTTAAAGCGACGCCGTATGTGTTTAATAATAATAATAATAATAATAATAATTGGTTTTGGGGAAAAGGAAATGACGCAGTATCTGTCTCGCATATCGGCGGACACCTGAACCGCGCCGTAAGGGAAGGGATAAAGGAGGGAGTGAAAGAAGAAAGGAAGAAGAGGTGCCGTAGTGGAGGGCTCCGGAATAATTTCGACCACCTGGGGATCTTTAACGTGCACTGACATCGCAAAGCACACGGGCGCCTTAGCGTTTTTCCTCCATAAAAACGCAGCCGCCGCGGTCGTATGTGTTTCCCTTTGTTTTTCAAGGTGTCAGGCCAGTAAGAACAACATTCATCGACTTCACGGCTGACAAATGGTCTTGTTTTCGAGCTCGTACACACGAGGGAAAAAAGAGAGAAATGATCGACTTATTCTTTAACTCTAAATTGAATGAGTAAACGGGCCCCGGCGCGCTGACTCGAACCTCGTGGGGGGGGGGTCGTTGGCCGGTAAAAGACGACGCTGCTGTTGGAACGCTCGTCGTCTTGAGATTCCCTAAATAGCAGTTGCTGTAACACGGAGGCAGCGACAATAAACGCCGCGTCGCCGATTGGTGCATGCAGCGCCCTCTGTATGTCTCCGATGACGCAGTCTTTGACCGGAGTAATGATTTCTGGGATGCGCACATCGAGATCGGCCGGACTGCTCTGTTCAACTCTATTCGTTTGCTTTCTTTCTCTTTTTCCTTTCCTCCTCTCTCTTCTTCCTTCCCTCACTTCTCCCATTTGTATCGCTTACTTTCTATCTGCCGCGTTTTTTTTTGTTTTTGTTGTTTTTACCAGCTCGAATTCATTGTAAGAAACACAAAACGAGCTGACAGCTTCATACCGAAAAGCCAGCCTCGACTTTCCCTTTTCACACACTCAAAAAAAGAAAAAGTAGTGACAAGATAGTAAAAAGGTAGTAAGTGCAGCAGTTACTAACTCTGACTTCGTTTTGCTACTTTTTTTACAATTTATTTACTATCCTCTTCAAGGTATGGTTAGTAAAAGCAGCCCTTGCTAACTTTTTACTAACTATGGTCGGTAGTTAGTACCTAGTTATCCGTTCCTTTAACCCTAAAATAAACTCTAAGAATATAACTGACACAGACGGTTGTGTAAATAAATTGGTTTTGTAATGAAAAATTCTTGCAGGGGCGTGCGGTTGGGTAAACTAAGCTGTTTCTAAAGTCTAAACTTCGTAATTAACGCAGGCATCTTAGGTCAACGGGTAAGAGCCAGTAGCCCGTAACTGAGAGTCAGATTTACGGTGAGAATGAGTCGCCTCTGCGTGTGTAACCCTTTCTGGTTTGTGCTTTTCTTGCATTCTGGACTTTTTTGTGGGCCCGGTAAGGTTGTTCGGTGCTTCATCTCGCATAATTTGTACATGTAGTGCGCAATAAGCCTAAGCCTAAGTTTATGATTTATGGCCAACACGCTCCGATAGCTCTGACTGGTTTCGGGAATTAGTCAAGTTGATCATGTAGCTTTTTTTTATTTTTCCAGTATGCACAAATGTAACAAGCCACGCCAGCACACCGTACAAAGGACCTAGCAACATACGCGAAAAGTTTCTGCACATTTTCTTAGTAAATACTACCAGCTTTTTATTTGGAGAGAGAGGGGGGGTTTATTGATAAGAAAGGCAGAGAGGTTGGCCTGAAAAATAAATATCTGGCCTGCTACTCTGCTCTGGGGGACGGGAAGAGGAGATAAAAGAAGGTCACGATGGGGGACGATGATGATGGGAGGAGGCAGATGAAAAACTACTTTAAAAACAAGGCACACGTTCTGACATCACAAACGCGAGACAAGGTCCGTGTCACTCAAAAAGCGTGAGAGCGCTCGCGTTGCCTTTACAGTTCGAAAACTATCTGGCCATGCGCCGAGGGTCTAATCATCAGAGAGGAGCGATGTGTCCATAGGCTTCAGAGCAGATGCGAGTATGAGTCTTTCACGTGCATACGCAGGACACGCCACTAAAACATGTTCTATAGTCTCTAGCACGCCACATGTGGTACATTCCGGGGAGTCCGCTTGTCCTATTAAGTGCAAGTATTTGCGCATGAATGCCGCATTTAAACGTAGTCTACGGATAACGCATGCAATAGGGCGAGGTATTCCGCGAGGAACTGAAAAGGTCATCGTCGGATCTAGCCGTTTAAGGCGGATGTGGCGGGTGTCTGGCAGGGCCCAGTATCTAGCCGTCGCCCTCCTCATCAATTCCGAAAGGAGACAAGTTGTGTCCACTATAGAGAACGGTACAGCTGTACGCAGGCCACTGCTGAAGGCGCTCCTTGCTTCAGCGTCTGCAGTCTCATTTCCATCGAGTCCGCAGTGTCCGGGGATCCACTGAAGCACTACACGGTGGCCGTTTCCCTGAACAAATGACACGAGACTAATGATATCAAGAGCCAGAGCTTGGTAGGCTGTGTGTCGTAGGAAGCATCCTAAAATGTGTAGCGCAGGTTTACAGTCGGTGAAAATGCACCACTCCTGAGGCGGTTCTCCGCAGATGTGGCGAATCGATTCCCGAAGGCCCACAAGCTCTGCAGCGGTTGAAGTAGACTTGTGTCCCAAAATGAATCTGCGGGTCGTCTGTTGTGCAGGGATTGCGAAAGCTGCTGTTGATGCATTTGGAGACGCAGATCCATCCGTGTAGACGTGCACACATTTGTGGTATTCTGACCAGATGTAGGCAAGTGCGAGTTGCTTCAGTCCGCTAACCGGCATCGCAGACTTCTTGCTTCTAGTTCAGGCGTCTGTAGTGCTCTTCACTAGCTCCTAGGGGTAGTAACTTTCACTAATTCTACTTTTACTACCTCCAGTTACTAAGAAGGTAGTGATCTTTGTGACAAGTAACTAGTTGGTAGTTAAGTGAATTCTCTGACTTTTTTCTTAAGAGCGTGCATCCCATTAGTAACTGCAGCTATAGTGACTAGGTAGTAGCCATTACTAACCTTCCCGTTACAAACTCAATGGGTTAGTAATTATTACTGACCTTGTTACTAACTGCATTTACTGACTGGGTAGTAACATGTGACAGCCAGTTGCTACCCCAAACTTAGTACTACTACCTTTTTTTCTAAGAGCACAGCGCACCGTTAACATAACAATGCTTTCGTAATGCAACCGATGCATCGACGAGGGGGAATTTCTTTTGCTTTTTTACGTAGACGCCCAATTATAGGGACCGGTGGGAAGTGGACTTTGGTTTTAAGTATATCCAGTCTTAAAGGTCTGCTAGAGATGGAAGAATTTTTATAAAGTTTATTCTAGCTCTTCTTGCCGCAGTCTACCGGAAATAACGTCGTTTTTCCTTTTCACTCGTCTTCTTCGTTTGTTAATTAAGTGAAGTTTTTACTCAAGTGAATGAACTGAAGTGCTCATGCGACGTTTCGCAGTTCCTGCCCCACGACATCTGCAGAGCGATTTGAGCTCCACTGCCCCGTGTGTGTGTGTGTGTGTGTGTGTGTGTGTGTGTGTGTGTGTGTGTGTGTGTGTGTGTGTGTGTGTGTGTGTGTGTGTGTGTGTGTGTGTGTGTGTGTGTGTGTGTGTGTGTGTGTGTGTGTGTGTGTGTGTGTGTGTGTGTGTGTGTGTGTGTGTGTGTGTGTGTGTGTGTGTGTGTGTGTGTGTGTGTGTGTGTGTGTGTGTGTGTGTGTGTGTGTGTGTGTGTGTGTGTGTGTGTGTGTGTGTGTGTGTGTGTGTGTGTGTGTGTGTGTGTGTGTGTGTGTGTGTGTGTGTGTGTGTGTGTGTGTGTGTGTGTGTGTGTGTGTGTGTGTGTGTGTGTGTGTGTGTGTGTGTGTGTGTGTGTGTGTGTGTGTGTGTGTGTGTGTGTGTGTGTGTGTGTGTGTGTGTGTGTGTGTGTGTGTGTGTGTGTGTGTGTGTGTGTGTGTGTGTGTGTGTGTGTGTGTGTGTGTGTGTGTGTGTGTGTGTGTGTGTGTGTGTGTGTGTGTGTGTGTGTGTGTGTGTGTGTGTGTGTGTGTGTGTGTGTGTGTGTGTGTGTGTGTGTGTGTGTGTGTGTGTGTGTGTGTGTGTGTGTGTGTGTGTGTGTGTGTGTGTGTAGCAGCGGGCTTCGCGCTGTCGGAAGCCAGAGCGCAGGAGCCGACACACGTGCAAGAGATGAGCTCCGGATTTGGATAGCCGGTAGCCTTGCAGCGCTCCCAACTTATTTTCGATTTTTCTCAGAATGCGCATTCTGAACAAGCAACACTGGCTGAAAGCTAAGAAAAACAGCTAGGCTAGGTTTAAGAGAGTTGAGAATTCATTAGCCAAGTAAGAAAATGGCTTAGAATGCTTTAATTTTGCCGGTCGCGAAGGTGCGGGCCGAAAGGCGGGCACGCTTAGGGTGAATGTAGTCAATGCAGAGGGAGACCTGCTGCCACGCGCCAATGCTCACCCTCTCCGTATTCTTGCTAAGCGTGATGGCAGCGATTTATGTAACGCCTCTCGATATTACTCTGCGGATGAAATATAGGGCGTGCTAACCTGGAAACAGTTAACGATCTTTTTACATGACTTGATTGCAACTGTATCCCGTTGGCCGCTATACATACATCATTTGTGCGATGTTTTTAGAAAGATCAATGTGGTGAGAAGTACAAAAACATTCGCGTTACCCAAATCTTGACGCTTGTTAATTGGAAACCGATGACAGCTCCATGAATTTTTTTTTCTTAGTGAAATTAAATTTTGTGTCTTGTTCAGGGTGTTGTGTTTGGGAGCAAAATACGCATTTATTGGTAAGAAAATTGCATTAGAAAAATTTCCCGCCGCTAGTGTGACGTCTACGCCGAAAAAGACTCCGTGATTGCCGTTTGGATTCGTTTTATGGTTTATGGGGTTTAACGTCCCAAAGCGACTCAAGCTATGAGGGACGCTGCAGCTAAGGGCTCCGGAAATTTCGACCACATGGGGTTCTTTAACGTGCACTGACATCGCACAGTACACGGGCCTCTGGCATTTCACCTCCATCGAAATTCGACCGCCGCGGCCGGGATCGAGCCCGCGTCTTTAGGGTCAGCAGCCGAGCGCCATTGAACCAACGCGGCGGCGTAGTAATGTGTATGCAAAGGGATATGCATAAGCGAAAAAAAAAACGGAGGCATGCGAAACTTTCATTTGAGTGTATAATTGCATTAGAGCAACGAATATGTCGGAAAAAAGTTGCGAACTTCCAGTATTTCATCACTAGTGAATTATTTGACAGAATTATTATTGCTGCATAATTAAATTGAGCGAGTTATAACTTCTCGGGGTATAAGCGCGATATAACTGCGCGCTAATAGTTAGGCGCGTTCAATGAATAAGTAGCGAAATTCAGAACTTCCATCGCCTGCTACGGTCCCAGAAATTTCGGGCTGTTTTGCAGCCACGGTTGGGTTTTGGAGTTCTATAGCAGCTAGGCCTCGCGGACACTTTGCACATGTAAGAAACGGCCGTTTCTGCAACGAAGCTACGAATCTGTGTACACTTGGGAGCTTTAATGAAAACTGCTGACATATTGTTTAGTTTTTGTCAACTTGTATGGAACGTGGTGCGACGAGCAGCATTACAGGAAAGCTCTGATTGGACAATATCTCCTTCGTTGACGCTTTTTGGTTTCGTCGTCTGCTGTTACCGCCACAGGTATACCTTCTATTTACTGTCTTCGTTTCTGCGTCTGCGTACGTGATATTGTTGGTTTTCATTCGTCTGGAAAGGTCGTTTAATTTCGCCCAGCTTGCGGAAGTGGGGGAGGGGGGGAGGTAGTGGATGGAGGAGGTGAGAAATCCCCGCATTCACACAGCCCGTCACTTTCGACATGCCTCTGCCTAGCGGCTAAAACTAATCAGACGGTCCGTATCGATCGACAAAAATTGTATTTTCTCTTGTCGGAAAAGGAACCCGCAGAAACAGAGCCGTTTCGACTGTTTTCTCTGTATTTTACTTCTATAGGGTGCATGAGTGCAAAACTAACAGTGAGCACTGAAGCTGGCCTGTAAGGAGGGTAGGGGGGGGGGGGGGAAACCCTGTGCGCGGAGCTCTTCGTAACTTTGTAAACAGGCTCATACCCGCTACAATGGATCAGTGGTTATGCAAAACAAATACAAGTGCATGTGTTGTGCCCATGGAGACGTAATGTCTCACCCTCGGTGGACACCCCAAACGCGCTTGCGATGGCAGGTGCTTCCACCGGTGGGGCCTGTGAGACCCGGGTTGCTCTTCCCGACGCTCAACATCAGTCATTAACAATTTTAATTACGGAAACACCTGACCAGAAAATAGAGCGTTATCTAAATAATTTGAACAGAGTGGTGGCTTCGGAGAGACTAACTACATGTGTTATTTGCATGGTAACAAATTTTCAACTGGTACTACAGCACCTCTTTCTTTCTTTATTCCTTTCTTTCTCTTTCACTCCCACCTTCCTCCCTTCTATCACGGCGCGGTTCGAGTGTGCACCGAGATGTGAGACGATTACTACGCCATTTCCTTTCTTCAAAAAACAATGTTTTCAATGTAGGTGGACCGGCCGCGGTGGCTCAGTGGTTAGGGCGCTCGACTACTGATCCGGAGCTCCCGGGTTCGAACCCGACCGCGGCGGCTGCGTTTTTATGGAGGAAAAACGCTAAGGCGCCCGTGTGCTGTGCGATGTCAGTGCACGTTAAAGATCACCAGGTGGTCGAAATTATTCCGGAGCCCTCCACTACGGCACCTATTCTTCCTTTCTTATTTCACTCCCTCCTCTATTCCTTCCCTTACGGCGCGGTTCAGGTGTCCAACGATATATGAGACAGATACTGCGCCATTTCTTTTCCCCAAAAAAACAATTATTATTATGTAGGTGGTCGGAATTATTCCGGAGCCCTCCACTACGGCACCTCATTCGTCCTTTCCTCTTTCACTTCCTCCTTATCCCTTCCCTTACGGCGCGGTTCAGGTGTCCAACGATATATGAGACAGATACTGCGTCATTTCCTTTCCCCCAAAAAACCAATTATTATTATTATTAATAAATGGGTGAATATCCAGTTCCGGTAACGGTATATGGCGTTTAACGCCCCGAAGCGACACGTGTGCTATTAGAGACGCCGTAGTGGAGGGCCCCGGAACAATTTAGACAACCCGGGGTTCTTTAACGGGCGCTGACATTGGGTAGCACACGGTAGTCTGTTTCTCGCCTCCATCGAAATGCGGCCGCGGGGGCTGGGATTCCATCTCGCGACCTTGAGATGAGCAGCCGAACGCCGTAACCACTGAGCCACCGCGGTGGGTAAGTGCACTATCCGCGCAGAAAAAAAAAAAGAGCGAAAGAAACAATAACGTGTTTGTTTTAGCGCGTATATAAATCAGTAGAGTCGCTAATGAGTGCAGTTGTTGATCGAAACCAGTTCCGTTAATTAATTGTGCCAGACAGGAACGAAAATATGAGGGCCAAAAGTGGAGGTCATCGATTCAGCGAGAATGATCCCCGCAGAGGCGTATATTGGTTTGCGGATGATTTTTCGTGCGTTGCGACACCACGGGTTTCCGAACACGTGTGGGCTGCGCCCGCCCATGTCTCGCCGTGCGTGGCATTTGGCTGCGTCCGGGGAAAAGGGGACCCTAGCGGCGGAGCCGACGTGAGTAAATAATTGTGTGACGAAGGAAGTAAATAACTGTGAAAAATTGTAAAGGAAGCAGGGAGAAAAATCATTACGTTCACATTATGCTGCGTAATGTACCAACGTTCAAAAGTCAGTATCCCAAGTTCGTTAGCGCGGCTAAATATTGAGGAGTCGATAATAAATTGGTTTCTGGGGAAAGGAAATGGCGCAGTATATGTCTCACATATCGGAGGACACCTGAACCGCGCCGTGAGGGAATGGATGAAAGAGGGACTGAGATAACAAAGGAAGAAGGAGGTGCCGTAGTGTAGGGCTCCGGAATAATTTCGACCAGCTGGGGATCTTTAACGTGCACTGACATCGCACAGCACACGGGCGCCTTAGTGTTTCGCCTCCATCGAAGCGCGGCCGCCGCGGTCGGGTTCGAGCCCTGGTACGCCGGATCAGTAGCCGAGCGCCTTAACCACTCAGCCACCGCGGCGGGGAAAAATATGTGGACAATCAGCAGCGGATAGCATTTAGTTCAATTTGCGCAGCTACACACTCTAAACACGAAAAGAGTGAAAAGGGTGTAAGCTGGCCTGTAGGGCACTTCCTTTTATATAAAGGAGTGCGCTCGGCGACAGCTTACTCTTTTTTTTTACTCCTAATAGGCGTATTCTGGTTAAAGTGCTATATAGTGCGGGATGTGTGAAAGACCCGACTAGAAGGCCTAGAACCAAGTCGAAGGCTCAGGGACATTCATTATATTGGGACTAAAAAAATGAACAAGAAAAATGTGTCCTGTACGCATTTTTTTATTCAACAAGTACCTTCATATTCTTCGCGCAAAGTGTGTCACAAAAATTGGAGAGGACACTTAAGCTCTGCCTTAAGGGCATGACGCGATAGCGTACTGCGCTAGGCTTTCTATTTTGAGCAGTTCGGCACCTTTCAACGCATTTTTAATTTTTTCAGTTGTTTCGATTATTGATCTATTACACGTTCTAAAATTTTCTTAATTACCATCATCAAGCATTGGAATTTTTTATTCCGAGCATTTTCACACCTTTGAATCCCGTTTTCCAAATTTTCATTTGTTTAATTATTCGGTTAATGAATTAATTACAATGATATCACTAACTCGTCATTGCCTGTCACATACCGGTCATCATCAATCATTAGAAGCACAAATTACCGTGATACGATTTTTTTTACGCAGCCCCGAATATTCCCGACATGCGGTGCCGACTACTACGCTGATGGCTTTTCGACCGAACGAACTATATGCGCTGTCGCCTAATATCCCTACTTACGGCGGCCGCGTTTCGATGGAGGCGAAACGCAAAGGCGCCCGTGTGCAGTGCGATGTAAGTGCACGTTAAAGATCCCCCGGTGGTTGAAATTACTCCACAGCCCTCCACTACGGCACCTTCCGCCCTTCCTTACGGCGCGGTTCGGGCGTCCATCGAGATGTGAGGCAATTACTGCGACATTGATTTTCCTCAAAAAAAAAAACAATTTCACTTCGTAGGTAGAGATCGGCTGAGGACACGGTATAGCACAGTAGTACGCCTGTTACTAATTTGCCTAACACCTGCCGTTAACACCGCAGCTTCTTCGCCGTGTGCGCGAGTTTGACCTTGAACTGAGGAGAAAAAAAGCACGTGACACCTATGACGTCACTCAACCGCCGTCGCCGAAACCGAGTGCTTGCCTCTGTTATCACGCGCACAACCTGGACACATTTCTTATTGTGTAAATAGTTTGTACATATTACTTCTCCCCCTATCCTCTCTTCCTCTCCCCTCACCTCTTTCATTTCATTTCTCCATTCTGCCTTCTGTCCTTTATTTCCGCTGCCCCAGCTCAGGTGTTTCAGTATCGATGGCAGATGCCGGGGCTAGCAATAATAATAATAATAATAATAATAATAATAATAATAATAATAATAATAATAATAATAATAATAATAATAATTGGTTTTGGGGGAAAGGAAATGGCGCAGTATCTGTCTCATATCGTTGGACACCTGAACCGCACCGTAAGGGAAGGGATAGAGGATAGCGTGAAAGAAGAAAGGAAGAGAGAGCTGCCGTAGTGGAGGGCTCCGGAATAATTTCGACCACCTGGGGATCTTTACCGTGCACTGACATCGCACAGCACACGGGCGCCGTAGCGTTTTTCCTCCATAAAAACGCAGCCGCCGCGGTCGGGTTCGAACCCGGGAACTCCGGATCAGTAGTCGAGCGCCCTAACCACTGAGCCACCGCGGCGGGGGGCTAGCAAAAATCTTTTCCTTCCTTTTTACTATTATTTTTAATAAAACAACTACCACCACCACCACCTCTGTTACAGCGGCGTTCATTTGTTCATTTGCGTCGACAACGTTCTAGGCTCCGATGATTTTGAGCAGGGTTGCCAGATTTGGCTATTAATAGCAAAATTCGGCTGCTTTTTGTCCGAGTTGGCGTCAGAATTTTTCTTCTAGCTATGTGGCTATTTTTGGGCTACATTCTGTTTTTCGGCTACATCTTTTTTCGGCTTTGTGCCAGGGATCGATGCATGTGCGGAGAGGCTATTTTCTCTGTTGAAGCGCTGCTAGCTGATAAAAAAAACTTAAAATATTGTGTGGGCCTCGGAACAAACGGGCCAAGTGTCCTGTGTGGGCAACCCAACGGCCTTCGCATCAAAAATCAAGGCAGAAAATGCATGCTTCTAAAGTATGTGTGCCATTCCCTAAAGCTGGCTTCCAATCTGGCCATCGATGTGCTACCCACGCACACTGACTGCCTTTTATATAATGTACTACTGTAAGTGTTGTACGCGAAACCTTCAAGTCGATCACATATTCTTCAAAAAGATAGCAAGAATGCAGAGTGTGATGACCCCCATAATGCGCAGGTCCACACGGGATGGAGAGGCAAAGAGACACCGTATGGCTCAGTTTAAACAAACAGGTATATTCAATAATTACACATGGTTAAGGTTATACATCAGAGGCTGGGGCGTCCGAGCTTACGTGCCGACGACTTCATGGGGGCGATGGAGTGGCTCCGGAGTTGGGCTCGAGCGGTTGCTGGCAGAAGCTGCACGCCGTCGGGCTTCGGCACTGAAGGCTCTCTTGGCGAACGATGTCGTCCTCAGCGTGTATGCAGTAGAATTTCAATAGTCGTCCGTTTCTTCGAGGATGGTTCACAAACCCTTCCTCTAGTGTCGTTCGGCTTGGAAGATGAACAGGAGGCGAGCTTGTAGATGATGACAGCAGAGCATAATTTTACAACATACATATACAGAGAGTTAAACTGGAAAAAGCAGAACTGAATTTACAAAAGAACAAACTTTGCACTACTTTACTCATCGACCGGGCAGGTTAGTGCCTAAGTAGCATCACATTACATGCTAAGCATGGAGCCCCAGCTCAGACTGGACTGCATCCGTTTACATGTGCTTTTAAGCACTTGATTAACAAAGGACTAAGGGCGGTCATTTCCAGTGGCCCGCCCAAAGCATCAATTCTCCAATCCAAAATAACATGCGAGATGGGGACCACCCCTTTGGGTTGGGCTTAGACTCGAACCCAGAGTCTGTTAACAATACAAACTAAATAAACAACAAAAACGCCACCACTCTCTCTCAAGTGAGAGTATACACAGGCTCTCTCTTCGGAGCTAATTCACTAGCGCCTGTCTTTCCACATTCTTGGCGAGTACTGCCTGTCCGCCATGACAGGTGTCCGTCGCGGCCCTTCTGGGAAGCTGTGGGTGCCTTCCCGGCGATAGCCCACGACAAAGGGGGGGGGAGGGAAAGAATGTCGTCTTCGCGGTAGTGCATAGCGTCGGCTGTGGTACGGCGCGCTCTGGCCCGCTGACAGCTCCCTTGTCCTGGAATGTAACCGGAAATTGGGGAGGATAAAGCCTGTTTCCCCGGGGCGGCGGCAAGTCCGGTTTTTCTGGTCGTCACTCAAAGAGCATGGCTGGGTAATTGATGATGCCGCTGTCACGGGTCTCCGTCTACGCCGCGCCGTCGAACGTGGATCCTCGTAGCACACACGGAATGTCACACTCGCTCACCCTCCAGAAGAATGTTCTCCGAACATTTGAGTCCACGCAGCTCCCCTTGTTTTTCTGAATCGCCTCGCACAGTGCGTCCGACAAAACACTTTTCGCTGCACTCAACACCACTGCACAACACCATATGCCTCCGCTGTCAATACTGGCGTCTCCAGGGGCAGCACTGATCTTCTTTTACAGATAAACATGAAACTCAGCACCCAAGCCTCTCCTTTCTAGTCCAAACTGGACGAAATAAATTTACCACAGTTACAAAGGAGCTCCCACTTCTAGCACGATCACGGCACAGACAAAAATATAGATAACGAAAGGAAGTAGGGCAGGTTCTGCATGCGCTCCGCATGCTCTCCTGTGCAGGTGTTACTTAATGACAGAAAGGTTTAACTACCAACTCCGATAACTTAACACATGAGCACATAGCAATGTTATGAGCTGCGGCATTACACAATTCTAACCAGTTCACAACTCCGCTCTGTTTACGCCATTAGTCCGACTTAGCTTTCCGATTTCGCAGCGGATATCGGCCTTCATGAGTCATACTAAGTAAGTCTGTGCCCCTTTGTCTGCTTTGGGACTCGCGAGGGCTCGTGGCAGGAGCCTCTCCTGGCGTTATCTGCGCGGCAACCTCGCGCGCTTCTTCTTCTAGCAATGCATGAAGTAAATCCGGTGGCATTCCGGCCGTCACCTCTGGCGCCTGCCGAACAAATGCAGGAGAGGGCGTTTCTTGCGAACTATCTGCGCGCTCCGCTTCACTTCTGTCCCCATCAAAATCCGCGCTTTCCCTTTCCCTCATTTCGTGAATACTGAACCGGTGCCGACTTGAGGCGATTTGCGTGTATCCTTATCAAACGCCGGTTCACGTCTCGGACTCTGAAGTTTACCGGAGAAAGCTTCTCGACAACCTCGCACGGTCCTCTCCACTTCGTCTGGAACTTACGAGCTAGCCCAATCTGCCTTTGGCAGTTTTCAATGTACACGCTGTCCCCCACATCAAACGGCGCGTCTCTAGCACTGCGATCGTGCACCTCCTTCCTGCGCTTCGCCGCTTTCTTTAAGGACTCCTTTGCGATGTCCCTCGCCACTTGCAAGCGCGATTCTAGCTCAACCTTATAGTCGTCCAGTGAAGCGTATGGGACACGACGGGGGCCCTCTGGCACTTCACTAGGCTGGTCCGGGTCTCGGCCGTAGAGAAGAAAGAATGGCGATTCGCCCGTGCTCTCGTGTGCTGCGGAATTGTAGGCAAACATTGCGTACGGGAGCCACAAGTCCCAGTCCCGCTGGTCGCGCGAAACAAAATGCGACAGGAACCCGGCCACGGTTTGGTTCAGTCGCTCCACCGCGCCGTTGCAAGCCGGATGGTACGGTGTTGTCTGCTTCTTAGCGATCTTAAGCAGCTCGCAAACTCTCCTCATTAGCTGCGACACGAAGTTCGTTCCCCGATCTGTCAAGAGTTTCCTCGGGGGTCCATGTCGGAGCACGATCTGTTCGACAAATGCTCTTGCAACCGTGTCTGCCTTCTGATCTGGGAGTGCTACCGCTTCCGCGTATTTTGAAAGGTGGTCGACAAATACTAAAATGTACTTGTTTCCGGAAGTGGTCGTGGGCAATGGGCCCATTATGTCCATACCTGTCCGCTCGAAGGGAGCCGAAACCTCAGGGAACGGCTGAATTGGAGCTGGTCTTCGTCCCTTGGGTGTTTTTCTTTCGAGACAGGAATGACACTTCGCACAGTAGTCTCTAACATCCTGTCGCATGCCACTCCAAAAGTACAAACGCTCCACACGCCTGCGTGTCTTCGCTACGCCAAAATGACCGGCGCATGGCGCATCGTGAAACGCGCGAAGAACCCTTTCTGTCCACGACCGAGGTATGACGACTCTCTCCCAAGCGGTTTTCTCTGTTCTCCCTTTCCTGGTTGGCCTCGTGCGCCGACACAGGGTGCCGTCTTTGTCAATGAAATAACCTAGCTGTTCGGGATGAGACGGTGCGCCCTCTAAGCTTTCGATTATTCGCTTCAGGTCAGGATCTTTGCACTGCTCTGTGCGTAATTCGGCGGGGTCGACTACGGGGACAAACTCTTCTATAGCTGCCACGGCAGCTGTGCGGCTGAGTGCATCAGCATTCAGATGTGTCTTTCCTGACTTGTGCTCAACTTCAAAGCAGTATTCCTGCAGGTGTAGATTCCATCTAGCGAGTCGCGAGCTAGGGTCCCTGACACTCATCACCCATTTCAGAGGATGGCAGTCTGTGACTAGCTTGAATTTGCGGCCGTAAAGGTAGCATCTGAAGTGCTTTACTGCCCAGACAACGGCGAGGCACTCCCTTTCCGTAGCTCCGTACTTTTGCTCTGTGGGGCTCAACTGTCGGCTAGCAAAAGCAACGGGATGTTCTTTGCCCTCGATAACCTGAGATAGCACGGCACCAACTGCGAACTTTGACGCATCTGTGGCCATAACGAAGGGCAAACTAAAATCCGGGTGGCGTAACAGCGGTGCACTCATTAGCTTCCTTTTCAGGGCCCCAAAAGCATTCTCCGCGTTTTCGTCCCAACGAAAGGCGACATTTTTGGCTGTTAAGGCGGTGAGCGGCTTAGCGAGCTTGGCGAACTCCTCTATGTGCCTTCGGTAGTAACCGATCAGGCCGAGAAACTGCCGGACCTGGCGGACGCTAGTCGGGGATGGAAAATCCGAGACACACCTTAGTTTCTCAGGGTCCGGTCGCACGCCGTCAGCTGAAACAACGTGCCCGAGGTATTTCACCTCGTTTTTGAGGAATTGGCACTTAGAGGGCTTCAGTTTGAGACCCGCTGCTCTTAGTCGCACCAAAACCTGCTCAATATCGCGCAAATGGTTATCAAAACTGCCACTGTATATGATAATGTCATCCATATACACGAAGCACAGCCTCCCCAGAAGACCTGCCAGGATAACATCAGCGGTTCTCTGCCAGACAGCAGGGCTGTTGGCCAGACCCATCGGCATTCTTTTCCATTCATAGTGCCCTGAGGGCGTGTTGAATGCCGTTTTCTCGGCATCTGCCGGATCCATTGCTATCTGCCAGAATCCCGCCGCCATGTCCACTACCGTGAAGTACCTGGCAGAGCCCAGCTGAGAAAGCGTCTCCTGTATATTGGGGATGGGGTATGGATCGATGCGAGTTACGGCATTTAGTTTGCGGTAGTCCACTACCAATCGATACGAGCCATCTGGCTTTTCCACCAATAGTGCTGGTGCTCCCCAGGGTGACTTTGAGTGTTCGACAATGCCGCGATCAATCAGGTCCTGCACCTGCCGCTCCATCTCCTCACGTTGGGAGTAAGGAATCCTGTACGCACGCTGGTAAACGGGCGATGAAGTGCCGGTTTCTATCCTGTGCTTTATAACGCCACAGCAGCCCAAATCCAGGTTGGACGCGGCGAATACCTCCGAGTAGTCGTTCAGCAAACCAGCCAGAGCCTCCCTCTCCCTGGATTTTACGTGAGAAAGATCGAACGACACCTTTGGAGCAGCCGAAGGACTAGCATGCTCTACAGTTGCGAGTACCGTATCGGTGGGCTCACGTTGCTCTATCGCAGAGGTGAAGAAAGCCAATGTTTTGTTCTTGGGAAGGCTCAGTGGCTGCTGGCTACAGTTAACCACCCGTAGGGGCACTCTGTGGGCGTCATTAACTGTCACGAGGCACGCGGCTGCCTTCAGGCCATTGCTGAGAGAGTCGACCGGCTCAAGCACTCCCACGGCGCCGCTCTCTACATCTGAAGGCACAAACGCGTACAAAATGTGCTCCGACCAAGGAAGGACGACCGCCTCCTCGACCAGCCGGACGGCAACCCGCGAATATACCTTCTCCAATGATCCCACTGTTTGACGGGTGTCAATATCGGTAATGCGAATCTCAGCCCCTCTCCTGTTCAAAAACGGAACTTTTGAGCCGCCCGCATTAACCTCTTCCTCAGAGAATGAGACTACTACCTTCCCTTTTCTCAAAAAATCCTGCCCTAATATACCTGACACTCCGTTTGGCAGAGACACCGTGTCCGGGCATACGTAGCAGGGGTGCTCCAATGCAATTCCGCCGAGAGAGAAGTGTAACCGGTAGAGTCCACTTATGCCAAGAGGATCCCCCGTTATGCCTACAAATTTGGTTGCCATACCACCAGACGCTTCCAACACCTCGCGGTCCCCCTTCCTTCGAAGCGTGTTAAAACTGCTCTCCTTAAGCAATGTCACCTTTGACCCCGTATCTAGCAACAATTCCATACAACAACCATTTAACTTGCAACGCACAACAGGGCATGCCTCGTCGGCCACACAAACTACCACCACCTCATCATCTACTGCTCCCTCCCCACGCTCCTCAGGCTGGGGAGGACTAACTAGTTTTTTGACTCGGTATCTGGAGCCCCGCTGTAGGCTTGCTTAGGGCGTGTCTCGCCTGCTTCTCTTTGTGGCTCCCCACGGCGCACGTTTTGGCAGAACCTGGCGATGTGTCCGCGACCCTGGCAAGCGAAGCATACGATTTCTTCAAAATCTCGCATACCGCGCCTGTAGCTTTGTGGCGGTCTCCGGTTTCCAGCGAATGGGCGCTGTTGAGCGCGCGCTTCAACCTGGCATTCTACCTGCTGAGATAGCAGCTGTTCTAAGCGATCTAACCGCTCTGTCAAGAGAGCAACCTCAGGGTTGAGCACCGCTCTCTCTATGACGCGTACTCTCGCTGCGGCTGTCGTTAACGCCTCATTTTGTTCCTCATCCAATGCGGCCTCCACGGCTTGGTCGAAATTGCTCGGCTTGCGCGAGAGCACGAACCGGCGCACGGGGTCTTGCAGACCAGCCACGAACAAAGCGGTCATTTCCTCTTTAAGTATATCCTCTGCGTATTTCTTCCTTAGCTGGTCTCCTTCCTCCTCCCTGCTTAACGTATCGCGTGCTAGGCGCTGAAGCCGCGACGCAAATGTTCGCACGTCCTCCCCTACCATCTGTCCGGCGTCACGGAACCTCTGTACCCGCACGTGACGTGGTTCAGTGTCGAAATGCTCAAACGCGAGCTTCTTAAATTCCGCAAATGATTTTGTGGATTTTACTTTTTCGTCTCGCCAGGCAAAATCATGAGCAGCTCCTGCCATCTTACACCTCGCCATTCCCAGCATTTGAGCATCGGACCATCCCCCCATTTTCCCAATCTCTTCTAGCATGGAAAAGAAATCACAGATTGGAACCCCTGTCTTATCTCCCGTAAACGTCGGAATGACGCTTCCTAATGCCAGCATGCTTGCTCCGAGCGACGGCTGTGGAGTGGGAGCTCCCTCAGATACAGTCATTTTTTTTTTCAAGCCCCCCAGTGCCTCAAGCCTCTCAAATGGGGGTAAAAGTCCCACTATCAGTCCCGTGATTCCCTTTTGATTACAATTTTGAAGTCATGAATGTCACAGCATTCAGAGGACATTTGCTTTTGAGACCCCACTTCTGACACCAGTGTGATGACCCCCATAATGCGCAGGTCCACACGGGACGGAGAGGCAAAGAGACACCGTATGGCTCAGTTTAAACAAACAGGTATATTCAATAATTACACATGGTTAAGGTTATACATCAGAGGCTGGGGCGTCCGAGCTTACGTGCCGACGACTTCATGGGGGCGATGGAGTGGCTCCGGAGTTGGGCTCGAGCGGTTGCTGGCAGAAGCTGCACGCCGTCGGGCTTCGGCACTGAAGGCTCTCTTGGCGAACGATGTCGTCCTCAGCGTGTATGCAGTAGAATTTCAATAGTCGTCCGTTTCTTCGAGGATGGTTCACAAACCCTTCCTCTAGTGTCGTTCGGCTTGGAAGATGAACAGGAGGCGAGGTTGTAGATGATGACAGCAGAGCATAATTTTACAACATACATATACAGAGAGTTAAACTGGAAAAAGCAGAACTGAATTTACAAAAGAACAAACTTTGCACTACTTTACTCATCGACCGGGCAGGTTAGTGCCTAAGTAGCATCACATTACATGCTAAGCATGGAGCCCCAGCTCAGACTGGACTGCATCCGTTTACATGTGCTTTTAAGCACTTGATTAACAAAGGACTAAGGGCGGTCATTTCCAGTGGCCCGCCCAAAGCATCAATTCTCCAATCCAAAATAACATGCGAGATGGGGACCACCCCTTTGGGTTGGGCTTAGCCTCGAACCCAGAGTCTGTTAACAATACAAACTAAATAAACAACAAAAACGCCACCACTCTCTCTCAAGTGAGAGTATACACAGGCTCTCTCTTCGGAGCTAATTCACTTGCGCCTGTCTTTCCACATTCTTGGCGAGTACTGCCTGTCCGCCATGACAGGTGTCCGTCGCGGCCCTTCTGGGAAGCTGTGGGTGCCTTCCCGGCGATAGCCCACGACAAAGGGGGGGGGGGGGGGGAGGGAAAGAATGTCGTCTTCGCGGTAGTGCATAGCGTCGGCTGTGGTACGGCGCGCTCTGGCCCGCTGACAGCTCCCTTGTCCTGGAATGTAACCGGAAATTGGGGAGGATAAAGCCTGTTTCCCCGGGGCGGCGGCAAGTCCGGTTTTTCTGGTCGTCACTCAAAGAGCATGGCTGGGTAATTGATGATGCCGCTGTCACGGGTCTCCGTCTACGCCGCGCCGTCGAACGTGGATCCTCGTAGCACACACGGAATGTCACAAGAGGAATATACGCTGCCATCACCTCGGTCGATGTCACTAATAATTATTCGGGAGGCAAAACGCTAAGGCGCCCGTGTGCGGTGCGATGTCAGTGCACGTTAAAGATCCCCAGGTGGTCGATATTATTCCGTAGCCCTCCACTACGGCACCTCTCTCTTCCTTTCTTCTTTCACTCCCTCCTTTATTCCTTCCCTTACGGCGCGGTTCAGGTGTTCAACGATATATGAGACAGATACTGTGCCATTTCCTTTCCCCAGAAACCAATTATCATTATTACATAGCCCGAGGTGATGGCGGCAGTTCTGGACATCTTGCAATGGCCATCTTATTCCATCTATCAGCTTCTGTGTGACAAGATGGCTCAGCATTGTACCTGCCTTCTGATGAATCATGAATCAGTGGGCTGTACTGGAAGCTATGAGAAGTATAGAATGCTGGTACGCAGCAAGAGTACTTGCTAAGCGAAATGTAGGTGATAAGCAAATTTGAGGGCGCTCGGCTACTGAGCCGGAGTCCCCGGGTTCGAACCCGACCGCGGCGGCTGCGTTTTTATGAAAGCAAAACGCTGAGGCGCCCGTGTGCTGTATGATGTAAGTGCATGTTAAAGATCCCCAGGTGGTCGAAATTATTCCGGAGCCCTCCACTACGGCACCTAATAATAATAATAATTGGTTTTCGGGGAAAGGAAATGGCGCAGTATCTGTCTCATATATCGTTGGACGCCTGAACCGCGCCCTAAGGGAAGGAATAAAGGAGGGAGTGAAAGAAGAAAGGAAGAAAGAGGTGCCGTAGCGGAGGGCTCCGGAATAATTTCGACCACCTGGGGATCTTTAACGTGCACTGATATCGCACAGCACACGGGCGCCTTAGCGTTTTTCCTCCATAAAAACGCAGCCGCCGCGGTCGGGTTCGAACCCGGGAACTCCGGATCAGTAGTCGAGCGCGCTAACCACTGAGCCACCGCGGCGGGTAACTCTTTCTTCCTTTCACTCCGTCCGTTATCCCTTTCCTTACGGCTCGGTTCAGGTGTCCGCCGATACTGAGACAGATACTGCGGCGCCATTTCCTTTCCCAAAAAGCAATTATTATTGTTATTATTATTATTATTATTATTATTATTATTATTATTATTATTATTATTATTATTATTATTATTATTATTATGTGGCAGAGGATTCAAAATGAACTCTGGGTAATCGTGAGAAATTAAATGTTGCCGGCAAGCCGATGTCCACTGATGTCTGAGCTGGCACACTTTTTTTTTTTTTTGCCACGACCCTTATCGAACGCCGTTGTTGAACGAGTGTTGAGCCAGGTCTCGCTCACTAAAACGGATTGCGAAATAGAACGTCTAACTAGACTTTGCTAGCGCCCCTCCACGTGAAGTTTGACCTGGCCTGGAATGCAGGCTGCTACAAGGATTTTAAACCGGCCAGGAATTTTTGTCCCGTTTCAGCTCTAACATTTTGTATCGACCATGCAGTTCCCCTTCGAAATCAGCTCATGACGCCTGAGACTCCTCTCCAGCCTACTTTCTTCCATCCATTGTACTAGGTTTTGTGCTAACCGCCATCTGTACTAGATTTTATCTTTCAATTTATTGTAGTGCCCCGCCGCGGTGGCTCAGTGGTTAGGGCGCTCGACTACTGATCCGTAGTTGCCGGGTTCGAACCCGACCGCGGCGGCTGCGTTTTTATGGAGGAAAAACGCTAAGGCGCCCGTGTGCTGTGTGATTTCAGTGCACGTTAAAGATCCCCAGGTGGTCGAAATTATTCCGGAGCCCTCCACTACGGCACCTCTTCTTCCTTGCTTCTTCCAGTCCCTCCTTTATCCCTTCCCTTACGGCGCGGTTCAGGTGTCCAAAGATATATGAGACAGATACTGCGCCATTTCCTTTCCCCAAAAACCAATTATTATTATTATTATTTTTCACTCAGAATCATCTTAATTGATAAGCCGCTTGAGATAAACTTGGATTAGACTTTCCCTGTTTGGATCTGCACCAAACCCTGGCCAATCCCCCACCGTGGGTACGTGCCATCATCTTTCAGGCAACAACAACAACAACAACAACAACAACTGGCTCCTTGGGTGAGTGGACGCCTCATCACGCTTTGAGGTACGATTCGGTTGTGAGAGAGAGATGTGGGCTGCATGTATTAGCACTGACAACGTTGTGGCAGACACGCGGTACTGCAGCAGTAGGCAGCAGCGTTCATTGGGTGACAAACCTCTCGCGATCAACCCTTAATTTAACTGCCATGGTGCTACCAGGGTGGGCGCGCTGCCTATCCATTGTGCGGAACGCACTCAACGTTACAGACGCCAATCCGCGTCTGGTTGCCCGATGCACCACAGCTTTCGCTATCTAACCAGGTTCAGCGGTAGTTAAGCCGCAGCTAATTTTTTTCTCCCTTTACCTATGCGCCTGGAGTCGCTCGTACATTTGACTTTCCCAGTTGTCGAGCCTAAAGAGTAACTAAAAAAAGTTTATCGCCTTCGCATTCAAAACGCACTGTTTCATCCCACATCACCTGAGAAGACGCACACGTAAGGCCTATAGTTGACAGGCTTTTAAGAGTGCAAACATCTTAAATAATCTATAACAGACTCTGTAACGTTGAATATTGTCACGTGTGGTGACGACAGTCGGTCGGGCAGGAAATCACGCTTTAGTCATTCGGCCCGTCGTTGTCAGTTGTACCATTTTAGTGGTGGTAAATCAACGCACAACCACGCAACCATTTTTCCGAGAACAAAAGTTTGCTAAGGAGGCTGGTGAAAAGTAACAGTAAGCGCGTCATATTTCCTTTGCCACGCAAACCCACTTTCGGATGTTTGTCGCTCTCGGTACTGCGTTGATCTAGCGTTGAACGCCGCTGGAAACCCGGTGGTTTCCGCGTTTCTCAAGTTTCTTCGATTTGAAGTGTTAGCGTTTATTTTTCGTAGCCCGGCAGAGGAGTTGGTCCTCAAGAGTCTTGGTCCGAGAAAAAAATACATATAAACGCAGAGTACGTTATCTCTCAGAACTACTAGCAGATTGCGCGGCGTCAGCAGTAGCGTCTATAAACTTGTTCGCAGTGGAGTGGAAGTTATTACTGCTGGCTCTACTGGCTGGAGCACCAGTACAAATAAGACTATAATAAAACACATCGCCTGGCTTCCAAAGTTTTTTTCGCGCAAGACGTCTTTTCTTATGGCTTCATTTCTGCGTTCAGATGTGCTACATTCAGTGCTTATGTGTTTGTCTTGTCTCACTTGCCTCGCGGCCCGACTTTTTGAACTTCTTTTTCGTTTTCGAATTTTTCTATTGCTCTCAGCGGCTCACCGTAAAGGTCGTAAGTCAACAACCTCCGCAGGCGTAGTACTGTGGCGGCCTCTATGTTCGGCGTCGCGAAAGACTGCTTTCTGTGGAGCGCGTTCGATTCGTGTGGCGTAAAGGTTGCTCTGATTTCGGCTTTCGTGACGTTGCATGACGTCATTCTTGGGGGAGAAGCCTTCGCATTGCTCTCTCTTCTGCTCCGCTTTAACCGCGGCGCTGCGGAGGTTGGGCAGTGCGAAGTGAACGCGCCATTCGCTCGTCGCGAAACCGGATTCGTCCGGGCTGCGCCTAGCCCGATCCAACCGAGAGCGTCCGCCGCTCGAGACGGCGTTCCGAATACAAGCCGTTGGGATTTAGGCCTAGGCATCTCGTCAAACGGTCGTGCGCCAGTGAGCGCGCGTTTCTTTTGTTTTCCGCGGCGTCTTCGCGCGCTGTTCGGTGCCTTTTGTTTGTGTCGATTGTAGCGCGAGGACTGTGAGCAACGTGATTTTCCGTATCGTGGCAGTTTGGCCCCCCTCTCTCGTGCATAAACCTGCGCAACCAGGCGGCGGTAGCAGCAGCGGCGGCGTGCAGCGCGCTACCATTTCTCGCCGGAGCCCATGGAACAGACCGGCAAGAGGACGGACAAGAAACGCACCCACAAGGACGGGACACCTGCCGAGCCTGAGGAGTTTATCGTCGAGAAGATCCTCGACCGGCGCGTGCGACAGGGCAAGGTCGAGTTCCTGCTCAAGTGGAAAGGCTACGGCGACAGCGAAAATACCTGGGAGCCTGAGGAGAACCTCGACTGCCCAGGCCTGATCTCGCAGTTCGAAGAGAAGCGCAAGCAGAAGGCGGAGGCGCAGCCCGCGCACAAGATGAAAGACGACAGCGACGCGCCGAACCGCAAGAAGAAGAAAGCCGAGGGCGACGCGAAACCACGTGGCTTCGACCGGGGCCTGGACCCGGATCGCATCATCGGGGCGACCGATTCGTCGGGCGAGCTGATGTTCCTCATCAAGTGGAAGGACTGTGACGAAGCGGACATAGTGCCGGCGCGTGTGGCCAACGTTCGCTGTCCGCAGGTGGTGATCCGCTTCTACGAGGAGCGTCTCACCTGGGACACTTGCGGAAGCCGCGACGAAGAGTCCGACAAGTCGACCAAGGCTTAGCGAGCGAGTACCCCCCCCACTTCCACCGCCTCCTTTTTGCTTTTCGCGGCCGGACATTTTTTTTTTTTTTCCAATTTCCCCCAACCCGTCAACACCCAAGCCAAGTCCTCGTCTCTCCTGAAGAACACTCCGATTTTCTGCTCGATTTTTTCTCTTCATGTGTGCACGAAGCCTTTCCTTGCTGTTCTATTGACTTTTTTTTTTTTTTTTCTATGTCATTGTAGCCAAACACACGCGGGACGCCGTGCAAGTGTCAAGCCGTCTTGCCGCGGCGTGCTAGTGTTGGGTTGAAGTGCTTCTTTTGGTACTTCTCGCGATGGCCCGATCGTGTTCGACGGAAAAACCGCACGTGGCGACGTGTTTTGCCGTCCCATTTCTGGCGTTCCTGCAGGTAACTTTGTCGGCTTCCATTTCTCCACGCAATCACTCACCAAGCGCTGTACTGCCTGCTTTGCTGAACCTTTTTCCCCCCATTTTTTTCTTGTTTTGTTTCTTTTTTCACTTGTCGAAGTGTAAAGGCAAACCTCAGTTTTCTCTTCATCAAAGCTGATCATCGAGAAATTAAACCAGTTTAATCTTGATTGTGCGTTCGAAAGTTCACCCATCAAGCATGAAACGACACGAAGAAAGTTTTTTTTCCCCATTTTTATTTTTTGCTTTGAGTCGGAGTGTTCACGGGTTTGTATTCATGTACAAAACAATGAAATTAAAAGTTTTCACCGGCATTTTGTTGGGGGTAGAAAAAAAAGTTTCAGTCTTGTTGTTTTGAGACATGCCTTGACATGTCAGCCGTCAAATTGCCTTTGTCAGCTGTGGGCAGCTGCATAACAGGCTGTTAGTTGCTTCTATTGCTCTTTTGTTTGTGGAATTTTTTTAACCTTGATCAACAGAAATGTGCCATCTGCTATTGGTTGTCATCGGAGATCGCTTTCTACAGTGTAACATTCCATAACAAAAGGACTTTGCTGGTGATATCACTGTTCTGCGCTTGGTAACTATTTTTTTGTGGTCATAACTGGGGCTATTGCATTTTGGGCTGAGTTATTTGAGTGAAAGTGTGGCAAGTTGGAAAAGGAGAGTGTTGGGTAGCATAAATGTAAATCCTATTCATTTCTTCTCACTTTAATGAGGCAGAGCTCCCGAGATAAACTATTTGATTCCAGCACTTCAAACTTTTGTTGCCTTATCGTGCACGGCGTCAAAGAGAAGAAGCTTGTGATCCAAGCATGATTTTGGCTGTTGGGTTGTGCCTGCTGACACTCGTTGAACCTCGGGGACAAAGTATGCAGTTGGAAGAAATAGCGACTTGGAAGCTAATTTAGGCTATAAAGTGGTCTCGACGGTGAAAGTTAAGGGTTGAGAGGCAGCGTAAATCTTGCTTTCACACTTGATGCTTCGGTGCATTGAAACCCTCACATTATGCATACGCATGCATAAACGAGAGGACCACTGTGCTGCTTGAAATTTTTCAGAGGACACGACTTTTGGGCCAATCATAGAAAGATGTGTTTACTTTTTCATTTGACATGGGTGAAGCGACTGCCAACATCCTGTATGCCAGGCCAATCCTGCCTGGACTCAATGCCAGTTCAAGGCACACTAGAACACTAATATAAGAATAAAATACTGGAACCTGGTGAAGCCACCGGATGCTGTGCACATGTTTTTGTACCCTTATAAACATTGAGTTATCGGTAGCTGTTGGGGTTCAGTACTGTGTTCCTGCATGGTGTGCAAGGGCTATTTAGCAGTGCTTGTACTTTTATATAAGTATCATGTGTAATGCTTGTTCGAGTTCGTTACAATAATAATTTCGTTTCTTGGCTTTCTTTGTGCATTTTCAGCAGAGCCTTTACCTTCATCCAGTGATTTATGCTGTGAATGTGTCTGTTGTATGGCTTAATGCGTTTTCAAGAATTGCTCCGTACCATCTGTTTTAGAGCCGCCGCGGTGGCTGAGTGGTTATGGCGCTCTGCTCCTGGCCCGAAAGACGCAGGTTCGATCCCAGCCGCGGTGGTCGAATTTCGATTGAGGCGAAATTCTAGAGGCCCGTGTGCTGTGCGATGTCGGTGCATGTTAAAGAACCCCAGGCGGTCGAAATTTCCCGAGCCCTTAACTACGGCGTCTCTCATAGCCTGTGTCGCTTTGGGACGTTAAATCCCCATAAACGAAACCATCTGTTTTAGGATTAGCTAAAGAATTTAGAGGTGTAACCAGCTGGTGGAAGCATCAGATTCAATAGGGACAAACTTGATGCTAGGAAAGGTTTGTGGAAGTGTTGCATCTGTAGTTTACTGAGAAACAACCCAGCATTTGTCTGCTCATATTTAGTTTGTGGGGTACGTAATCTTGTGTGCGGGCCCTGCATACAGGTGGGCTGTGTGTGACATTGCGAGAGCCATGATGGAGCGTGGAGCATACCTTCTGCAGTGCAGGTTAGAGCAGGTGGCGGTTAGCAGATTAGGAAAACACGCAGGCCTTAGCTGCACCTCTAGTCAATTATGACGGCTACTGTGATGCCCGTGCAACCTATGATAGAGCTCCTTTGTGGCACAGAGCGAGAGGTATGGATAATGCTGGTAGAAGCTGCCTACTGCTCTTTTGAGGAGTCCGTGCTAACTAAGGACTTGCACAGTTATGCAGTCAAGACGCCCTGGTATGAATAACTTTGCAGGTTGAATTGCTTTTGCAGATTGTGGTGTCAAATTGAGTTAGCATGCTTACAAAGCCAGTGCTTCTAAAAATCGGCACAAATAATCGCTTTTCAAGTTAAGTCTATTTATGCAATGGCAACTCTTGTCTTCGCTCACTAGTCTAATACTTGGGAATTGTGCAAACTGAACAGCATCTGGTGCATTGGCTCACGTTCACACAAACTAACAGTGTCTCTTCCATTGTTACAATGAATAACGCTATGATGTTCGTAGCACTTAAGTACCCGATTTCATGAAGGGGCAACACCTTGCATGTGGCATCTTTCAAAGGTGAGTGTGGCATTGAAAAATCGAAGCTGTGCTTAGGTGCCATCTAAACTGCATATTGAAATGCAACTAGCAACAGTGCAGTTGCTGCAGGCATGAGTGTGCAGCTTACAGGCATTGTGCTACGCTGAGGCTGTTATTGCTTTCAACTTGCAGGTACCAAAGCAGTGCATTAAGATTTGTGGAAGGCAGGGGTGGGTTCTGACTTCCAAGATTTTTTAATACGTATAAGTACGACAAACCTTTGAACTAGAGGGATAGACCGAGCCTGTGCCAGTGTTTTTCACGGCTTGTACCACGGGCTCTCTTATGCTACTCTTGCCGATTCTATTGACCTGGTGTAAAAGATGCCATTCTAAGATACCTACAAGAACTTAAATATTTGGATACACACTGAACGTACCAAATAATTGATTCCTATATTGGTGAAAGGCATGTCATGTTCACTGCTGAAGGCCAGCAGTAGCTGGTGACACTTATCGGTACTGCGATCTTGGTCACTCGAGGTGATGTGAAATATTTCTAATGTCAACAGTATTGCCGCACCCGACTTTATGCAACCAAAACAGAAAACAGATAAAGCGGCAATGAGAGTTCCAAGCAGAACAGGGACGGCTTTACAACCAGTCATCACAACATACATGACAAAGAAGTCTGTGTTTCTGGCTCAAGTCCTACTCTTTTTTTTTTTTTTTTCCATGAATTTCAATGCTTGCTAACAACTCGTCCAGCACACTGGCCTTGCTGGCTCCTCTAATGTTGTTCCACAAGAAGGGAGCCCGTGTTCTTTTCAGTTCAGGGCTGGCTTGCTTGTATCTGAAGATTACCAAATGACCCTCGGGGCCAGAATGAGAATTTTTCCTTTCTCGCTACCTTTGCATTTACGCTCTCTACTCGGAGGCTAACAAAAAAGGCCGGAAGTTATACTGCAGAGAGCGCAGTGAACTATGAAAGGGAATTCGATGGTACTGTTAACAGCAGAGAGCGTTGGGGAACAAATGGAAGTTAATGTCATCCTAGCTAAAATCGAGAAGAGATGGACATGAGCAGGGCATGCAGCGTATTCCAAGGGAAGGCTTAGTAGGAGTTCAATGGGCAAGAAGGGGGGCTAGTTGGTTGCTCATTTTTACAGAAAACCACACCAGAAAAACAAGAGCCGACACAAAGGAAGGACTGGACAGGTGAAATGCGTCTTAGCAAAATAGTCAAAGCAATGGTCGCCAGAGGGTCGGGTGGGAGGATGACATTAGAAAGTTTGCAGGGATAAGGTGGCCTTGGCTGGTGCAGGATAGGGTTAATTGGAGGCCAACAGGAGAGGAGGCCTTAGTCTTGCGATAGACTTAGCCAGGATGAAGACTACGATAAAACTGTACAGCTACGTACTGTAAACAACTTATTTTTTATGACGAATATTTTATGGATTCGGCTTGTCTCAGTTTACAAGCTTTCTAGTGCCGCAAGGCATAGCTCATGGCTCATGCTATTGGTGATTTCACAAAATCAACGCCACACTGGCAGCACCATGAATTAGTCCAAGAAAGATCCGCAAGCATGGAACAGCATTGTTTGCTGTGTTGCTTGAGTAGTGTGCTGGCATATTCAGACAGTGTTGCTAGAGTTTTACTGCAGACTTATATCTTAAGAGCGCTGTTATATGGATGTTTGCACATTAACAAGAAAAAAAAGCCACTTAGCATTGCTGCGCAAGTTTTTTCATGCCAGCAATGCTGAGAGAGCATGGGGACAATGTTTTCTTGCTGTAGTGCAATGCTTGCAGGACCATGGCAACGCTGTTCTTGTCAGGCACCCAGACTATATATTTAAAGAGATGATATGCCTGGACTAGAAGGTTGCCTATGTAAATAGACGAGGCTGTTTGTTTAGCACATTTCGAGCTTGGAGAGTTTGTGCTTGACTGTCTCTCTAATTGGGGGCCCTTATTATGGCACGCATGTATAGGTATGTGGTGCTTTGTTTATTTATGGAGCATGGTGGGAGAGCGATGTAATGTTTTCTTTCAAATTGCATTTCATTCTGATGCATTCTTGACAATATATTCAAAGAAATCCCAGGTTTGTTGCCCACCTTTGCAGCGAAGAAGTGACAGGTGTCCCAACTCTCCCAATCTAATCCGATTCTTTGAGAGTATCCACTGAAAAGCGGCCACAGGCTCAGTGCTGAACATAATTTTAACTGGCCAGCCCATGAGCACAAAGACGTCTTTAGTTGCAGCATACTATCGCAGGGGTGCTAACACTAGCAATGGTGCCATTTACTCCAGTGAGAGTGTGTGCCTTCATGTCTTACGGACTTTCCACAAAAGTGCAAGGAAATCCAATGCACAGGAAAAAATAAAGCTGCCAGAACTCATTGACACGTTGTTACCTGAGGGCAAACGTATCTGGCAGAAGTGTTCCTGGCTAAATCAAAAACTTTCCGGAAAGAATTCGAGAGTGAAAAAATGACGTCTATAAAAGCAAAGCTGAATGCATCATTTTAGCTGAACACTGGGATAAACATGACCACAATAGATTTCAACTGTGCCGTGCTAAGTGACACTAAAACCGACCCTCTAAAAAGCCTTTTGGGGTCTTGGTGCACTGACTGCATGTGAACCCATAAACAGGACCCTGGGGGTGCCGCAGACTGTGTACATCTGAGTATTATCCCCCGTGACTGGCCAACGGAATGGACGGCCATACTTATAAGGGGCTACTACCGGCCCCTCAAGTCACTTCTGAAGAAATGGTCTCAAAATTCCAGGACTCTCTTTCTTGGAGAGTTTGGCTAGAGCTTCTCTCATTCATGTCGACTAGCTGAGAATTCCAGGCAATGCACATGCTGTACAAAGTTTTGCCCTTGTAGCTATCATTAAATTTTTAATAAGGGGTGGGGGGAGGGTGGGGTGCTATTTTGAACATATTTTTGAAGAACTAGATAAACCAGTGCTACCGAAGATGGAAGATGAGACGAGAAGGACAAATACCAGCACTCTCTTGTCTCGTCTTCCATCATCATCATTAGCCTGACTGCACCCACATGAGTGGGTGCAGTCAGGCTGCAGTGCAGTGCAGGCCCCTCCCATGTCTCTCCAATTAACCCTGTCCTTTGCCAGCTGTGCCCACCGTATGCTTGAAAACTTATTAATCTCATCCGCCCACCTAACCTTCTGCCGCCCCGTTTTATCTAGTTCTTCAAAAAAGTACCAACCAGCCCGTATTTGCCCTCTTTTGCGAATATATGCCTATTTTCAGGAGAGGCAGAGAGAAACGAGGAGAAGGAACCAAATCGGCTTAGTTAAAGAACAAAAGGAGCAAACCGCATCCTTGCATCCAACTTCTCATTGTTTAATTGCAGTTTTGCAGGCATTACAAATTAATTGAAAATCAATATCCTAGTTACAAGCTCTTTGTTCCATTTACCATTTCACTGCCTTAGTCTAGTATGTATATGTGTATCTTTGATGCCAACTGCAGCATCTGCATATTTGCAGAGCTGAAATGCAGAAATATGCTGACATTTATGTTTTAACACGTTGCAAGATTCAGGGCTGGTTGTGCACTCTCAAGTTGTTTTCTTTTATTACATAGTAGTGCGCCTCATAATAAAATGTGTTGTTCTTATTGTATTGCAGTACATTCATGCAAAGTTAACTAACTCATTTGAAGTGATCTTATTTTATTTTGCCTTCCTCCTGATTAGCACATTATCCAGAAAGTGGTGAAAAAATTGGAGGGGACACTTAAGCTCTGCCTTAAGAGCTTGTCGAAATATCTTAATGGGTTTTTGTCCATATATGCAGAATTGGGCATTCTCTACTTAACAGTCATAGATCCATGGGAGTCCTCATACCACTCCTGGTGCAGTGGTCCAGCAGGTCTGCAGTATGAAATAAATAAGTCAATAAAATTTCTATCTGGGTGTTTTTGTGCACCCGTCTTGTTGTCACACTTGTTTGTGTCATCAGTAGGTGCTCATTATTAATCTGCTTTTCAACATCATCGTGTCAATGTGCAGAGTAGCAGCTCAATTTTGCTAGTTTCAGGGGTAGATCTGCATCTATGCCAATATTTAAAATGTTTGTCTCTATTCTGGGCCCTCGATCCCTACACAAAAGTGCAGTTTGTCAGCCAACATTTTCATGGCAGATAGTCACGCAGAATGGAGAGTAAGAGCAGCACAGACAAGCACAGAAGGCAGGCTGCAGCACTACTTCTTTTTGCTCGTTGAACTTTCAAAATGAGCACACATATTAACATTTTGAAAGTTCCATTGCGCTTGAAAAATGAAATCCGAATGGCACCAAACAATGATTCTAACAGCATTAAAAACAAGATTATATGCCCTTCATCTCAAACAGCCTAACTTTCTAAAAAAGATAGTTCGTTGTCAGTCAGATCAGTACACAGAGCACTCGCACAACTGTTACTGAAGGGAACCACCGCGACTACGAGTATTTCATACAACGTCCTTCATAGCTCACATGCAGCTTTTGGACATAAAGCCCTTCTTTATGAATTTTAAAGTCCAAACAAGGCGTAACAAAAACGTCACATTTAACAAAGTCATACTTAAATTAATTGCTTAGAAAAATTCAAGATCACTTTCACATACTTGAAGGACACATTTTCACCAGTTAGCACAAAAGAAAGAATGCAAGGCTGATAAAAGGTAAGGATAAGCAAGAAAACCAGTAATGCAGTGAAGCCTCGTTGATACGTTCCCGGTTCATACGGTTTCCCGGTTCGTACGCTCAAAATCGTGGACATATAAAAATGCCCCACAAAGTAGGTAACAGTATATTTTTCCCGGTCAATACGTTCCAGGAAAACACGATTTCCTGGATACTACGTTGAAAATTTCGACGAATTGTGGTCGTATAATACGTTTATTGACAACCGGACATGTGCAAATATGCACGTGGGCCGAACGAGAGGGCAAGCGACGTGTTTTTGCGGCAGTCTCCTGCCGTGGTGGCTTCTCTGCAGTGCCTCAATGCATTGAGGCGAAGCTTTGTCATTATCAAGAACAAAAAGAAAATAACGGCGCGCTAGCATTCGCGACGGCCGTTTGTGCGGAGACGCGATATGAAGAGGGGAAACGCTGAGGTTTTTCCGCGGTGCATAAGGGAAAGGAGGCGAAGCTGCCACGAACTACAGCGATGCGCTCACATACAAACGGGCCGGGTCTGGGAAACGCAGAAACTCTGCGATAATCAGCCGCTACGTTGGCTTTCTCACAGTAGTTGGGAGCGCAGGGGCGAAGCATCTGAAAATGACAAGGAAGAGATTTTGGTCACTTTCGTCACTTCCGTCGACGGACCCGATGCGTTACAAATTTACTTCCGCGCTAAAGAGAGCGCGAACGCGGAGGACTGAATTCAGCGAGCTCTGGAATAGGATCTGTTCAGCTGTTGTGCCAAGAAATGACAATCTTCGTTTTTGTCAAGTGAAATTTTCAATAAATGTCTTTTACCTCATTCAGCACTTACATTTCCCAAAATCAGGCGGTTCGGATCATACGTTTTTCCGGATAATACGTTTTTTCCTGCAATAAAAAAATAAACGTATCAACGAGGTTTTACTATTAAAGAAATGGTGTTGCGTTTAAAAGTTTGTGTTTAGTATAATCTTTTCTCGTGTGTTATTCCAGTCTGTAATGGTTTGGGCAAAAAAATGAGGAAAATTTAAAATGTATTTGTGCAGGCAAAGTAGGGTGAGATAAAACAAGTAACGATGATGACGAGTCTTATAAGTGCTTATTTGAGCAAACAAAAAATTCAGGTTTTCATTTACTTCTTGCTCTTTGTTTTTTGGTAGGGCTTTGAGCCTCGAGGTACTGTCTTAGCACAGCGGCTGGCAGCCTGGAAGAACCTCCAGACAGCCTCATCATGGGGAGGCATGTTGTCCATGTACCCCGAGCCCCAGGGTGTCTCGAGGAGGCCCAAGACCACTACTACCACGACAACAACTCCGGCATCAGCGCATTCCGACAGTGCCTCCGTCATCCCGCCAACAACACTACTGCCCCCTGTTGGCATAGAGGTGAGAGAAGTTGCCTAAGTAAGAAGCCACAATCTATTTATTTATTTGTGCTGCACTGTCAATTTGGAAATGCCAAGATTATAAGAGCAGTTCGAAAGAACGAATCTGCCTGTTTGGTTCTGAGCGGACTTGGGTTCGTTGGGTTAGCTTAGTGTGGGCCAAAAATAGCCCGCTTTGTCATGCGTACCGCGCATATGTTGCCTTATTTATAGGAGCCCAGTTCAGGGTGAAGTGCCCATCTGAAAAAGGCCTTGCAGCAAACAAAAGGAAGGTGCACTTCATTACAGCTACGTGCTGTTTCCTGCTGTGTGTCACTGTTATACTGCTGCAGGAGGCATGACATAAGAATAAGCAAACACCAATGTTTTAGAGTTCTGCTGAGTGCAACTGTTGAGCCTTTGTCTAAATTATCTGGGCCTTACCACATAGCCGCTGATGAAGTTTATGTGCAGGCTGTAATGGTCTGATATATAGCAAAGTGACTGTCTCGGTTACAACCTAGAGGAACTGCAGGTTTTGCCGCTGCTTGGGCCACTTTTAAGGTAGCTGGTACACTTTTCATAAAAAGGCTTGCAGAAAGTAACTGAGTTTCATTGAACAGCTAGAGCTGTTCTTACTCTATGTCAAACTGTAAAGCATGCCATGGTGAACGCCTCTCAGTGGGAATGTTGAGAGGCATATAGCAAGAGCTGGTGGAATACTGATGAAGTGTTTCTTTGGACTGTAGTTTGCCATTGCTGTTGGCATCCTTTCCGCAGAAGCTGTAATATTATGTTCCCAACAGAAGGCACTTTTTACTTCATTCGTGGAGTGTGCATTTTTTCAAGGTACTAATCAACTTATCACAGGTGATGTAAGCAGCGACAAAAATACCAGGAAAGTGCAATTATAAGTGAGGCATGTGAGTGCAAGAGGTGCTCACCGATTGAGTCTTGTTATGAGTTTCTGACATTTTAAAAATAATTGTAACTGGGTTAGTAGGGTGAGCGTGAGGTTTGACAGGTGTTCCTCATCATAACAGACCTGGACAGAATATCAGTCATCATTACATCATTACATGGTTGTCACGCATACTTGAGTGCATTCATTAGCTTTCTGAGATTACTACAACGTAAAATCTCCTCTATTCGGTCTTGTCATAATTGGGTGGGTACTGCCTAATTAAGCTGGTGCAACACAGCAGCACATGCAATGCATCCTTCTTAACCCTGCCCTGTCCCTTGCCTCAGCAGCAGATGACCCTTGCACCAAATACAAGCCAGCCAGAGCTGCTCCCAGGAGATGAGGAGGAGGGCTCATATGGTCGGCTCGTACAAAGCCCGCCCACTTCCAAGGGTCGCAAGCGCAAGAAAGATCCGCAGGATGCCCGGTCGGAGCCTGGAAAGCCGCGTCGGAGGCCCAGCAGTATATGGAAGAACCGAGAAGAAATGGCGTCGCAGAATCGTGAAAGGACTCGCTACTTCTGCAGTGACCCTTGTAAGGAATCGTTTGGTTCAATGTTGCACACTGAAAAGCCCAAACGGTAAAGCAAAAATATGCTGTTAAAAAATTGCCTAGAAAAGTATGCAATGTGAAAGACATCAACAGAGAGACAAAACAGTATTGAGAATCTCGTGGAGATAGGTTGGCTTGTAGAATCTGTGGCTTTTTCGTGAGGTTCAGTCCACAGGGGTTTATTCAATGTTAGTGTGGTGAAACAATTTGGAGTGACGCTGTGGAACTTCTTGGGGAAGGGGTGTTATAAATTTTGCTAGCATGGTAGAGTGGTAGAGACAGATTTTGGGAAATGGTGGCACTGCAGATAAGTTTGCCGTTTAAGAGGTTGCTTTCAGTTTTTGTACATAGCTTCATATTAATTTATTTAACAGAGGCCGGATTTGCCTCTAGGGATGAGAAGTATTGAAAAGGAGATTGCAGAATATGTGTGTGCATGAACTACATACTATTAGAAGGTAACGTGAACACTAAACATTTCCTCCTGTGAATTCACTGATTACTCATATAGAAACTGAATGCTTGCTAAAGATTTTTCTTGCGGGAATGCATTTTATGTCTGCATTCACAGTTTTCAGCATCTGTCACGTCTGCAGCTTTCTCTCGGAGCAAAAACATCATTTATTGCCACTTGCAATGTTCAGCTCAGTTTTCGCCTTTAAGATGTGACTATCGCCTTCTTGATGATGATGACGGATTTTAATGGTGCAAGGGCAGCTTTTGGTTGAAGATCGCTGAGGTGCAAGGTATTTTCAGTTACTCAAGGTTGAGTCAGAGACCCATTTCCCAAGCATTTCACCCCGAAGGTGCCGGGCACCAGGCCATGGGAAAACTTGTAACCCATTGTATTGCCGGTGGGTACCCGACGGCTCTGGGAATAAAATCCCGCACCTCCTGCATGCGAGGCAGATGCTCAAACTACTAGGCCACCATACCAGGGGTTCCCAAAACTTGGTTTCCTTGGTGCGCTTTTGGAGCTCCCCGAGCACTGAAATCCATGCAAGCTTCAGGCTTCACCTTTCCTTCTTTACTGTAATTGCTTTTAGCTGACTCTTCTGACCCTACAGCCAACATTTACTAATTGCGTTTGGTCACCTTTTGAGGGGCTTTTCTTGTATTGACTGTTGCAAAGCTAAACACGCACTATGCGATGGCTGCATGTTACATGTTTCTAGTGCTGCCAACAATTATAATTCTGATCAAGTCAAGTGCATCATTCAAACTTGGTATCAAAAAAGCAAGACTGTTGTATTCGATCCCTGCGTAAAATTCCAGTGTGAATAAGCGAGCAGTTTAACTGAGAGAAGCATTTCACGGTGCGCGTTTAGCTTTTTTACAAGTCTATATGTGGTCTTTTTTTTCTAGGCATGTTGAAAAGATTTGATGAAGCGAAGATTGATGAAGTTCCTTGCCACCTTTTGAAAACTGTTGGGGTTTGCTAAGGCTAAAACTTGGATCCCTTGTACCATACTATGCACTGTGCATATAGCTATGAACAAAAAGATCATCAGGAGGGAGATTAGTGGTTGATGAAGAAGAAGGTAGCAGACAAGAATGCATGTGGACCCATGGGAATCAGTGGGCGCATGGGTTCAGAGCATGGGTCCAGTGGCCACGAAGCTAGTTAGCATCTCACAACAAATCATTCCTTCAGTTTTCTGATGCAGCGTTAGCATCTGCTGAATTCGGGTTCTGTATTCCTCCGCTTGGGCATGTCTCATACCTCATAGCCTACAACGTTGCTTTAGCTTCAAAAACCAGTCGATCAATCAATTATTAACTCAAATGGTCAAACAAAAAAATAAGCAAGCCAATTAAGCAATCACACAATTGATTGATTGATCAATTGATCAGCCAATCACTAAATAAATATTGTATTATCTCGCGTGATTTCCACACTTTTTTTCCCTAAAATTAAGCTTCAAAAAGGAGGTGCAGAAATTACGCAGACATCTCGCGAACACGTCCTAGAAAACTCTAAGAAAGTCTTAACATGGAATGTATATGCTATATTACCACTTTTATGTCGACCCTGCAAATGGAGCCCCTCGCTGCCCCCCCCCCCCCCCCCAACCCCCCCCGAAAAAAAAGTAGTTGCATAGCCCCTTCAGACGCCCCCTGTTATAGTTGGCATGATGGCATGTGTGCAACTCAAAGCAATAAATGCGAAGCAATACAATCGCAAAGCTAGCAGTTGGAAGCAACTGGAGTTACAAGGCGATAAAACGGCACCCTCACATGCGACCCAACTGAGTAGCGGCAAACAGAATAGCCAACGTACAGTTCGGTAGTTTTGTATTCTGGCCCGACGTGCGCTCCGGTGGTTACCGGAAGTTTGCTCTCACAGCCGTTCGTACAGGAAAACGAAAAATTTCACATCCCTTGTTGTAGCGTGGCTTGCCAGTGAAATCGTATTCCTGTGTCTACCAGTTACAGATTTTCGTCATTAGCCTATGGCAGCGAATGGTTTTATTATGGTTTCGTATGATTTGATTTAATTTGATTTATGACTTGATGGTGTTCGCGCCCATTGTTACTGTGCTTTCTTGGTACAGCACGAAGCCATGGCCATGTGGTTTTTGGACCGAGGGTTCCCGGTGCCAACTTGTTTACGCTGGAGGCATTGCACTCCATCTGTCGGATTGACCTGGACGTGCTCCGGCGTCCGGCCAGCCTGCGGCCCATCTGTGAACGCGTCAGCTCACGTCGTTGCTGCATGTCATGGTCCATCCCACACTTCGTGGCACTGCTTCACAATCGCTCTTCCTGCCTGGACATCACTGCTGCTGACGTCCGGGAGGTAATTGTTATTATTACTTTGCCAGTGTTCTGTGTTCACCACTGCTTTTGTAATAATTTATTCTGTATTTATTTGTATTAATTATGTTGTTCATCTTGTATTTTTCATCTATATCTTTCTTGCTGTTTCTCAGTGTATGTCATTTGTTTTGTGCCCATGAATTGTGTAGTCCTGCCAGGTGTTCCAGAACTGACACGACTTTTGTTGTTCCTCGGCATGTCATGTAAGCAGACTGATTGATCGATCAGTGTCACATAGACATTGTAAAGTAAAGAGAAACATAGCTGAAGGCGACAGATAATTGATGGGTTTATTAGATTAGGAAATCTGCTGGGATAGTAATAGCAGGTGTGTGTAAGACGTTGCTAATCTGAAACTACTGGGGAGATGCTTCTGTCCGATCGTGGGTTCAACTCAGCTGTAATGATCAGTCAGCCTAATGAAAGAGCTTGGGCATTCAGATCCTGCAATCGTGGCAGTAATGTCACACAACATCTTGACGCAAAAACATGAAAAAAAATTTCTCGGTGAAAAGAAACGAATATAGGTGTGTTGAACCCACTTGCGTTCTCTTTTTTTAGAGGTATATCACGTTTATTACTCTGTTGCCAAAGTGTTGTCTTGTACAAGCTATAACCCATCTCTCCAGTCTTCAGATTTAAAAACTCACAGAATCAAGTTTCTTTTTCTGCTAACACCCGTTCAGTTATATCTAAATCCTGACCCATGTCCACAACTGCTGTCTCCCAACACCTGTTAGAGAGCCGTTGTTCTGTACATAGAATGAAGCGCCAGTTGATCAAGTGAGTGTAACATTGCGCTGTCATGCAGGTTCTGCGAAGGTTGGAGGCATGCGCGCCTCACTACCACACCATGAAACTCAGCCACGACTGTGCCTCGGGGGCGCCACTGTGCCGCGGTGTGCCTGCAGAGTGCATAGAGTACAACGCCGTCTACACCATTCTCCACTACCTGGCCGATGTCAACTTTCTAGCCCCGGTTGCTGGCCGAGGAGATGACGACAGTGATAGCCTGATCAGTGCCTGGGACAGCAGCAGCAGCAGCCGTCGCAATGACTCGACACTGTCACAGTCCGCTTCGGGAAAACTTGTCCACAAGCCACACCTGTCCTATACCAGCGTGTTCCTGCCCATTGCACAGAGCACGATGGCAATGCCTTACTTCAAGGAGCTGGAAGCATACGGACAACTGCAGGATGATGTCACAGAGGTAAGCATTCTAACGGATGGATTTAAGAACCTGAGCAGGGAGCACTACCACCCCCCTAAAGAAACTTTCTGTGGGAAAACCACATTGGTTGTCATTTTTTGCATGAACATTCAAGAAATGCACTTGTGCAAATAGAAAAATAGGACAGATGCCTATAGATTCACATCCTGCATTTGCATTCCAACTTAGAGTATTGCATTAATTCTGAATGTTGAATTGAATTGAATTGAATTTTACTTCTGAATATTTGTACAAAGCATGTTTGAAACAACATCTGGATCCCTAGCTAAAAGCTATTTTTTTATAGTATTCATAATGATAGCTGTTCTTCTCTCCCTGTTGTCCTTGCAGCACATCTTCAATTGCATAATGATTACATGTCCTGATTCAGTTTCTTTTAATTATGGCCCAGGACCTAGTTTTGTGTATTAATGTCAGTACATACATTGCATCATAATGCATCATGAATAATCTTAAACAAACTGGAAGAAACCCTCTGGTTTCGATGACTCTTGGCTTCCTTAATATGTATACATCATAATGAGCCCCTCGTTTTTGTACTCTTGTTTGCGGTGTATGTCATAGTGACACAGAAGTATGAAACAAGTGTTCCATTGATTGATTCGAGGCAAAAGGTTAGATGCCCTAAAGACTGAGCCATTACCACAGAGGAATGGTTTTTGATTCCCATGATATTGAGTGTCAAGAACAAAGCCATGGCGAGCCAGCTTGTACCGACTGTCTTTGAGGTAGTAATAAGCGAATGTTTGGTGCCAAAGTTGTTCATGCGTGAACATATATTTTAAAGTGACCACTGGCGGCCACGAATTGGAAGACCGAGAAGGCAGAGAGGAGAGTCTGATGACGCCTTAATTCAGGCAGAGGTGATTTGTTGAGGACAGTGACATGCATGTAAGCAGATGTGCTGAAATATGTATGTTGACCACAGTGCACTGTAAAACCGTCTTGTTATTACTCACACTTCTGGATGCAGAACTGAAAGATGGTAGCTGTAGGCAGTATCTGAGCAAAAGCATCGGTGAGGCTGTTTCTGGAGAAAAATTGGAGGAAAAGCTCTGTAGCATTCTTGCAATCTCCTATTCACTTTCACTTATTGCAAGGAGGAAGAGGTTATCGGGGGAGAAAAAAAGCTCAAACTGTTGTGAAAAGCCCACCACCTCTCCTTGCATTGTTGTAAGGAGGAGTTTATAAGGAGAGGAAATGCACAGTGACTAACATGGTAACAAAGTGCTGATTGCTCAACCCTGGGGCTCTAAGTCCGAGCCAGCAGTCGCCTACGTATGATCGTTTAAAACCACATCTAGAAAGCATTTTAAGAAGCATTTCTCACTAGCAGCTTTTAAAAGAGCATCTCAGAAGCATTTTAGAAAGCTTCTTTCAAAGGCTTTTTTCAAAACCACATCTCAAAAGCATTATAAAAAGTGCCTTTCTGAAGCACGTTTCAAAAGCACACCTTTAAAATCGTCTCTCCAAACCACCTCAGAGCAGAGCTGCCATTGTCGTTCATGGCGCACTTTGGGTTGGTTGTCCGCATTTTCTTGTCTCCCTCTTTCACGAACCCCCAGGTGGTGGGCATGGAGCTGGGGCTGAAGCACACCCTGTTTGATGAGTACCTGGTGCACGACACGGTCTACGTGGCCCTAGCGGGTGTGACGGTGCTGGCTGCCATGTGGGCCTATACACAGTCGTTCCTTGTGACGGCCGTGACGTGCCTGGCCGTCATCTTCTCCCTGGGCACGGCCTACTTCCTCTACACCATCGTCTTCCGCATCTCATTCTTCCCCTTCATGAACATCCTCACCCTCACTATCGCCATAGGTGGGTCATAGTGAACATCACTGTTCATGCATACACAAATGAATACAGTGGGATATCATTAACTGATATTTGTGATTTGTTTAAACTGATTCTTTGCTCCTGCCAATATCGTGTGTGTTAAGGGGAACTTAGTTAAGCTCCTTTTAATTCTAAATCTACACAATTGGAAACAATTTTCAGTCTCCTTTGAGTTTGTATTATGAAGTGTGAAATGATTTTGTCTGCTGCAGCAAAGCTTGAAGGGGCCCTGCAACGTAGATCAAGCATGAGGTGTTTATTCTTTGTATGCAAAGTAAGAGACATTGTGGTGCCTGAATGCCCAAAGAGATCACTGAAACCGTAATATTTAATCTTCTACAGAAATGCTTTTCAAGCCAACGGTATCACAATGCAGCGGCCATTTTCAGCAACGGAAATGAGGTTGCATCCAAATTGGGCGTTGTCTTTTGGATTGGTTGGGCGTCCAGTTTGAACCTTGTTCCTTTGTACTCACGAAATGAGTCCAAAATATTTGGTCTCTGAGTACTGTAAGCTTCTCGCATGCCACAAAAACTGAAAACAAGCAGTGAAAGCGAATGAGAACTAATAACAATAACGCTAGAGGTGACACTTTCCATTCTGCTTCAAAATTTTGTGGAGGTGAGTGCTGTTTATTCAAACCTTACTAAAAGGGCAGCAAAGAAATAACAATTAAAGAGAGAGAGAAACCGGACAGAAGACAGGAGGCGAGATTGGGGGGTAAGACCAGTGTCAGCCTTCCAATCCTACCACAAAGAAACATCAGGGAGCTTCCTTTGTTGAGTCAGTCACCCCTGCCCTGTCTATGGCACGTGCACGGAGGTCAACGTGGTCAGAATGTGGGGCTGTGGGCTGCCCCGGCGAAGCAAAAATTGCATGCAAGCTTCTGCTGTATGTGCCCTGTGTGCCGTTCTGATTGGTAGCGCCCAGTCTCAGCACTAGGTGAATGAAACGGGTGATTGAAATGAGTTTTTTCGTGATGTTTCTATTTTGAATTTTTTAAGTGGATTAACTGTCTTTCGTATGCTGCAGATTAATTGGTACTGAGGAAAACATCGCGGTGCCCCTTTAAGTGAATTTTCCATACCTTCCTTCTGAATGCAAGTGCACGGTGCGGGCCTTCAGATGCTTGCAGTTTTGGCAAATGTTGGGTTGCTGATGACAGCGTATAGCATACTATCTGATACAGCGATCCAATCTCATCGCTCGCGAGCTGCGATGTCCACTTGTATAGAAGCGACTCGACTCAAAAGATAAGGTAGCATTTGTGGGCTCCCCAGCTCGGAACTAAACAATGAGCAGATGCGGAGCAGCTCTAAAAAGAGTCGAGTCTGGCAGAGAGGGGGTGGTCTGGGGTGCACGCTTTGACACCTGAGTGGCACTGCAGGTGGCATGTTTAGTAGGAAGAAGACCTTGAAAGAAGGTTCCATTTTTCTTGGGACACAGTAAGCTTACAGGTCTGTGTTGACCTGCGAGCTCATAATCATGAGTGCTTGCTTTTCTGGCTTCTTTTCTGCTGGAATAAGGTCAGTGGCAGAAGTGCTTCGTGGTGTGATGTGTGACGTGGCATGACCTGGATGAGGTCTATTCCGAAAATGCAGCTAGCACCATTTCTAACCTGTTGTAGGAAGTGCTGCATCGGTACTGCAAAGCTTTCTTGCTCACACCTACTCTCGATGACGAGAGTGACTGCAATATTTTGGAATTCAAGAGTACTGAAAACAAGAAACATTGTGTATAAAAGAAAATGGAAATTACCTTTTCTGTGTCCATTAATGTACATATTGAAACTATATCTGATGTGCATGGGTCACCTGTGTGCGAGACCACGTAAAAGATTGTGTAGTACCGTTTAGCCGTCTACTCTTTGTGCATTCAAGTTTAGTGGTCAGGAAACCGAAGAAGGCATTGAGAGTATGAATGGCAGCGTCAACGGCCACCACATAAAGGCAAAAAGTATAGTTGATTGAATCTTAACCTAACCTAACCCATGGGTATTTTTATTTAGCCAGTGGAGCCATGTCAGCAACAGATCGCATCACTTCCTACCACTACGTCACACTAATCATCTCACGGCACGCTGCTGTGTCACACTAATCACTTCACATCATGCCAATTTCCTTGTGGTACTAAGTCTAAGTTTGTGGGCGCAACTTTTCAAATTTTTTTTCGTAGCGTGTAGAGCTGTCTTCGCAAAGTCAGTGATGCCGGCTACATTTGAAATCTCCGCTAAAAAGAATTATAGGGCCATTTCGTGCCTAGATAAAAGTATTGCCTTTCAAACACCAGAAACAAAGATGGACGCCCCTAAGTTCGACGGTACAGCCAGGCAGTGCTGTCTGGTGCTGTAATTTTTTTTTTTTTTCTCACATGTAGTGGAATGCTTTGTAGCTGAGTTTTCATTGTGGAAACAGCTTCGGATGATAAAGAAAGTAGTTAATGAGGCATAAGTGTTTCCTTAAAGAATAGGGCTGCGATTTCCATGAGTGTGGAAATGTACGCCATGTGTGAATTCTTAAATGTTTCTGGCCAGTTGGTGCATAGCGACGAAGTGAGAACAGAGCTGCGCAAGGTCAGGGCAGAGAGTGCACACACAACCGAAGCGCTGACTAGCAACCCAGTGTTTATTGGCGTCCCAAGGCACGCATACCATATTTACTCGCTTAATTTGCACACTTTTTTTCTTAAAATTAAGGCTTCAAAAACAAAAAGCGGGTGCTCCAATTGCATGGTGATTTTGCAAGCACGTCCTAAAAAAACTCTACAACGCACAATGTATATGGTATATTTTCGCATTTAACTCAAGCTTGCAACTCCTGCCCCTCGCTGGCCCAAAAAAAATTTGGAGGACACCTAAGCTTTGCCTTTTAAGTTAAGCTTCGCCTTTAAGGCCTTTAAGAGCAGGACGGGACAGCGTGCTGCAGCATTGTCCAGGAATCCAGGAACGCCATTGTCCTTTGGTGCCACCCCTTGCCCCAGACAATTTAAGGAAAGGAAACATATCTTGGTGGCGCCATAAGGCAAGGAAAATGAAAATAAAATTTTTTAAGGAAAGGACGCCTGTCTCACATATCTCCATATCTTGGTGGACACCCAAACTCAGCACCCAACCCAGGCCCCAGAGCCTGGCCATAAGGGAAGGAAATTGAAATGAAAATTGGTTTTAAGGAAAGGAAATGAGGCCTGTCTCACAATTCTGGCTGTACACTGTACAGCACCATAAGGGAAGAAAAATCCCTTCCTTTACAGGGCGGTTCAGGTGTCCACCGAGATGCGCCATTTTTTGCTCATGGCCAGAGACACTGACGACACCAGCTTTTCTGGGACATGAGCTTAAGTTCACTCCAACTATAAGCCAACGCTGCTTCTGTCGCAGGCATCGGGGCAGATGATGCCTTCATATACTGCAAGACGTGGGGAGCGGCCAAGGCGGAGAAGAACAGTGGCACACTGGTCAAGTTGGTTCGCGACACCCTGCACCATGCCTGCCTCTCCATGCTGGTCACCAGTGTTACCACTGCTGCCGCCTTCTTTGCCAGCTGTGTCAGCAGCATCACTGCTGTCCGCTGCTTCGGGTATGCACCCTTTTCTGTCGACACTGCCATTGCCAAGGCTGTCAATGTTAGACACATTACTGAGGTCTTTCAGAGAGCCTGTCAAAAACTTACTGTCAGATAAGTTCTTTGTCACCACGTTGATGTTCAGTTGCAAAAGACACAGTTATTGCTGAGAAAGTTGAGTTTAAATATGGAATTTCTTCGTGCCGTGATTCAAATTCGAGACGTCAGTAACAAAACGACACCATAATCGTCATTTGCAGGTGAGTAGTTGCGCGGCTTAGCCTGAGAAGTTCATATGGGGAAAACTGAGTATCGTTATCGCATTTTTAGTGTGAAAACAGATGGTGATGGCGATACGTGTTCAAATTTTTTTTCCTTTTCCTGCCGACAAAATCTCCATGATATAAAAGAAGTGGGCGCAAAACTTAGGCAGGGACCGTGAAGAAGTACAAACGACGACTGTCAAGCTCTTGTCAGTCGTCGTTTGTGTCCCTTCTTGGTCCTTGGCTAAGTTTTGTGCTCACT
>NC_135505.1:110648105-110813748 GCF_052857255.1 Amblyomma americanum | reverse complement strand
CCTTGTCTAAGTTTTTGTGCTCACTTCTTTTATATCATGCAAATCCAACTTGCCGACAACATGCTCTTCTGAACAGCAAACTCTCCATTTTCAGTAAATGTAACCTCATTAGAACGCCAACATCAGCTTGTTTCGGGTGCATCTTTAAATTTTTTATTCACTCTCAGTGCACATGTTGTCACGGCATATATCCCTCCTTCCTGTTCATTTGCAGCCTGTTTGCTGGTACGGCTGTGCTGGCCAGCTTCTTCTTCACGGTGACGTGGCTTCCTGCGGCGCTCATTGTGGCCGAGAAATGGTGCTCCTCAACATGTTGCCTCTGCGTGCCTCCCTTTGGCGTGTACCTGCCGCGCCTGAAACGCTTCTGGTGCTGCACTCCCGTCTGCGCTGCCTTGTGGCGCCTGCACCACAGGTCAGGAACTGTGGACTTGTTGTTTCGTGTGTTAGCCCCTAGACGGCAGCACAGTGCTACGATCTGAAGCATTATTAAAGCACAGCCTGATGTGATAGCATGGAAGCACAAGAGAATGGTTTGTAATAGGGGGTAGGCACAGCCGAGTAGTTTGCCACATAGTAATGGAAAGGGTCTCAATTACTGAAATTTTTTTTGGTTTATAGGGAGGCAATAAAGCATTTACACAGGTTTATTAAATCAGCGCTAATGACCACTCGACGTCTGCTGAATTGCCATGGCTCTCAAATGAATTTAAACCGTGAAAAAGTTGAGGAAAGAAGCAAGTGGCAACTTCGCTGTTTTGGGTGCTTTTTTCCAGATCATGGGCCTTCACACCTTGTATGGCATGGCACTGTTCTCTTGCATTTCAATGAGCATTGAGTTTGCTGGCCTTGTCTTCAGTGAAGTAGCACTGTTTCTGTTATACACTTTAATGAGCCTGGCCTTTACGGGCCTTCGATTCTAAGTTCTGTGTTTTTCTTTCATTGTACTCTGGCATTTAGCTTGCTGCAGGGCACTATAGATATACACACTGGGTTCCAAAGCACATTGTGTGTCAGGTTTTCTTTTCTAAAGCAGCAGAAATAAACATTCAGTTACTGGAAGTTCCAGTTTGGTTTATTGAGGCCACTGCTATCTCTAGGAGGTCCTCCAAGCACAAAGTGAAAGTAGAAATTTTTCTCTGTCAGACAACAAGCATCTGCAAATCCATTTAGATGTTTTTTCCCTCTGTGATGTAAAAGAGAAGCAATCAGCTGATTGTGAGACGTAATCTGGGAAAAGTGAGCTCTGATTGTAATCATCGCCGACTTGTCTGAAACCGCACTGGAGGCTGCTTCAGCCATTGAACATACGTATTTACACGATTGCAAGTTGACTCGATTGTAAGTTGACCCCCCATATCAAATTTCAGAAAAAGAATAAAAACTTGGAGTTCGTCTAAGCTTGGCCTTTAATAATAAAACGCGATGGCCTTATCCTGTGGCCGCCACTTATCGCCAGCCACTATCGGCTGCCGCGCGCGGGCGTGCCCGTGGGCACATTCCAAAACGAAAATGTATTAGTCACCGTACTACTCGTCCACACTTGTGCCATTGTCCTCACTAGTGCTGCCATCGTGATCGCTGCTGCGGTCCCACAGCACGTCATTTCTAACATTTTCGTGCAGTGAAATCCCCCAATTCGCAAACAGCCGCTTCATGTCGTCGCGTGGAACAGCTGAAAATTTTGCCTCGCTGCAGCTGCCACACCATATCACCCGTTGCAAATGTCGAACTTGTGGCCCGGCGCGCAGTTGTTCATTTCTTCGGTGTAAAGAATGACAGCGATCTTGAATGTAGCCGTGAACAAGCGCCAGTCACTTACCGAACCTGGAACACAAATGACCACTACGAAGCACTACATTAAAAACTTGTGAAACGCAGCCGGTAGTATTCAAATGCGTCAGAGCAAAGAGAAACTACGCGTGAGTGGCGTCGGCTCTTCATCGGCTATCGACAATCCCCCCGGCGCCGCTGCCGTTCTGAGAGGCAGTGCCGCCGCGATTGGAACAGCGTCCGTTCCATCAACTATCGATGCTCCCTTGAGCGCCTAGTGCGCATTTGAAATTAAAACAAAAACAATAGCTTGAAGGAGGCCTATTAGGAGTAGAACGCAAATGCGTTATCAGGCTGCTGCCGCTTATCTGCTGCTGCAATCTGCAGCCCCCTGTGGGAAGTGGGGAGGGGGGTCCAATTTGCTCCTTATTGACAGCCGCCATCGGCCGCCACGCATGGGGAAGGGATGCCAGTTCTGCGCGTTGACAGGGCAACTGCTCGAGGCCAGCACCAGGAGGAATGCGATGGAGCCACACAGTGAAATTGTAACCACCTTGTAGCATGCCTGATATCTCATTTATCTTGCCTTTATTTATGGTGCCATGCTTTGGTGTTGATTGTAAGTCGACCCCCCCACCCCGCCACTTCAGATTTTCAAATTTTGAAAAATAGGTCAACTTACAATCATATAAATACGTTTTAATGAGCCTAGCCTTTACAGGCCTTCGAATCTAAGTTCTGTTTTTTTTCTTTCACTTTACTCTGGCATTTAGCTTCACTCAACAAGCTAAAGGAAATGCATCAAACTTATGTTTAGCTCAGCTGGAAATGTGAATTCCTGATTAGCTCCAGGTTTACATCAGATTGATACTTTAGTTGATAAAGGTCTGCAGATGGGCGAGTTGGTGAATAGTAAACATGCAGCAGAAAACAGTGCGTAGAGATGGGGCAAAAAAGTTGTGTGTCATCTCTTTCTCATCTGTCCCATCTCTAAATGCTCTTTTTTGCTGTGTTTGATAGTTTAGTCTCCAAAAAACTTGCTATTGTGAAATGCACTTGTGCTAGGAAGTACTAGTTACTTCACAAATATAATAATAATAATAATAATAATAATAATAATAATGATAACTTTATTTCCATCAGATCAAATAAAATTTGAGAGAGGAGGGGAGAAAAAAAGCGGCATTCCGCTTGACAGAGTTCTCACCTCCTGTTCAGGGGGCAGTGACAGGGATGAGAAACAATTTTTTTAGCATAACAGTCAGCTTCAATATACAATAGTATACACTATACAGTCAAGAAAATAAACACCATAGTGTGCGCATTCAAACATAAATAACAACAAATAAACAACAAATAGAGTAGAAGGTCCATCATACAAAACGGTTGATGTATTAGTGGTAACCGAGATGAACTAGAAATTTCGCAGAGAGGAGAGAGTAATATCGGGAAAGCTAACGTTAGCTTCAATTAGCTTGTTTAGTACGAGCGGTAACTGATAATTAACCATTTGACGGCCATAGTTGTTTCTTGTAAATGGTAAAACCCACTGTTGTTTATGGCGGTGTGGATAGGGCGGAAATGGTGTCGATACGTCGTTTTTGCTCAACTTTATATAGGCGCAACAGTCTATAAGCATAAAGATTTAGTATTGTAATGATGCCGAGGGTAGTTATCAGATTCTGGGTTGTGTGTCTGCTGGGTAAGTCATAGGACTATACGAAGGATATTTTCTTTGAAGCACGAATATCCTTTGTAAATTAGAATGTGTTGTTTGTTGCCCAAACTAATGTACTGCAATTTAGGTGGGAGCAGAATAAAGAATTATATAAGGCAAGTTTGACTTTTTCCGGTAAAATGTTTCTGTGACGCGATAGAAAGCCTACAACCTTAGATGCCTTCAGCATGACGTAATTAACATGGTCATCCCATTGCATGTTTTCTTGAAGATAAACACCCAATGATTTAAATGATTTTACTGTTTCAATTAATTGTGATTTGTAAAAGAAAGCTATTTCTGTACTACAAGTTTTATTCTTCGGACGGAAAACTACAGCTTTAGATTTTGTCACGTTTATTGAGATCTTGGATATCTGGATTAAACACTAATATATGCTAGCTTTGCCATTATATGTTAGCCGTCCTTTAGTGTGACTATACTATATATTGAGCCATGGACATTTTACTAGTATAATCATTAGCAAAGACAGCCAAATGTGTGTGGTCGCTAACTGATTTTTTGGATACCACGTGTTCAGACAGCTGTACAAAACAACTCAAAACACTACAGTTATCCAAGTGGTTTTTTTTCTTTTTACTGCTTGATTATTCAGGCTTTTTTCCTGTCCCCTTGGAAGTCTGAAAAATCAGTCAGCAAGGCTATTATATTGCGGTTTCCATACATATATGTGATTGCTAAAGCACTGACTAAACTCAACTTTAACTAGGAAAACTGTTTCACCAAAATTCACTGATTAGACGTTTTAAAAGGAGCTTGCTATTGCATGTTTGGCTCAACTGATGACACTGAGATCTGCCCGCCCCAAATGAGACATTGCAGGAAATTTGAGGGATGAAAGAGCAAGTGTTTTCATCTGCTAAATATGTGGTCTATTACTGAATTGAACTAAAGGTGGAATTAATCACTGTCATCCTAGCAGTTCCCTTTAATGGAAGCAGCTACTGATCTAACCTGAACATGTGCGTGCCGCAGGAAATGTACATTTGGTGCAGATTTTTCAGTCGCTATGTTGGTACACCATGTTGTTGCACCATGCATTGTTGTCATTGTGAATTACAAGAATCTCAGGTGTATGAAATCAATCGAGAGTCCACTACTATTGCTTCTCACTTTTACCATTGCTGAGTTCTACTTTGCTGAGTTTACTGTAGCTGAGTGCTATGCCTTCACGCAGTCAGGAATGGCCAATTGAAACTCCTGTGAAAAACAGCTGTGCGCTTAAGAGACGAAGACGGAGGCAGAACTAACACGACACACAAGCTGCCTTGCGTGTCGTGTTTGTCCTCCCTCCGTCTTCGTCTCTTAAGCGCACAGTTGTTTTTCAAAGATCATGAACCAACTAGCTCTTCAAAAAGTGTTACTTGAAACTTCTAAAAGCACATTTTGGACTGGCTGGAAACCACTCAAAACCAGCTGGATTACAGTGAGTGCTTATATAAGTGCTTGTTGATTCTTTCAGCCAGGCAAGTTCATCCGTACTCTATTGAAAACTGAGGACAAATTTAAGTTATCCTGTACCGATAGATTACTGCGTTCTAGTGACAAGCGGCTACCTTCATTGAAAATGGAAGATTTTATAAGCCAGGAAGGTCTTGAAAATATTTACGTAGGTGTTTCATCCACCGGCTGCTCTTCAAGACAACTATAATGTTTTGTTCCTAAGGCTAGGCAGTACCACCATTCACTTCGGAATGGCGTTCACAGATTTTTTTTTTTTTGTCTTGACATCATGAGTTTGCAATGAATGCGACTTTGTTTGCCAAAGAAATATCAACAGCACCGAACAATCCGGATTCATATATCGCTTGGGCACAGGGACCACATCATCGTTCACTCCTTGATTTTATTAGAGCAGCCAACCTTTTTTCATTTATTTAAGCATCCTGCTTATCCCTCATTTCATACCCTTTATTCCCTGATGCAATAAAACATCGCTTGAAAAGAAAAAAGAGCTAAGCAATCAATTTTTACTATGGACAAAAATTAGATGTGGCTAAAAATTGTTCTCTATGTACTTTTAAGGTTGCTTGCTCCTTCAGCGTGCTAAGAACCACATGGCAATGTCTCGCTCTTATTTCTTTTTTTTTCGATGGATGCAGCCTTGCTGAAGGGGCGCGCATTTTTTACGACAAGCTGTTGCCGTGCGTCGTGATCCGTCTGCGGTGGTTCTGGCTCCTGTCGTTGGCACTGGTGGCGGCGGGTGGTGCAGTCGCCATCTTCGTCCACCCCGCTTGCGGCTGCCCGAGTCACCCGAGTTTCAAGTTCTCAGTGCCAGCCACCTGTTCGAGCGCTACGACCTCGACCTGAAAGAGCGCTTCTGGTTCGAAAAGGCCCGCAGCAGGGTCAGTGGTTTGGTCATGTCACTGTATCTATCAGCAGCCGGATTATCTCGGCTGTTTTCTAGGTGTACAGTATCTGGCATGCCTTTGCCCAAAAAAGGAATTTAGTGGTGGTAACAAAACAACCGCAGACACCACTTTATTGAGCTGACAAGTTTATACAGAATGCATAAACTTCGTGGCCCGACTGGGAGCGGCAAACATGCAGACAGCACGTGACAGTCACGCCACTATGTGATGTGTGCTTTTCCTGCAACACGGTTTCAGTTTTGCCTATGCGTGGCCCCAAAATTTCTCGCGCTGCAGCGACGACTGGAATGGCATTTTCAACATTCTAGACCTTGATATGGATATTACTTATGGTGAGCTACAAGCCTCTCAATAAATAAGAAACCTATCAGTAATGGTTAGAAAGTGAACTACTGTATATTAATTAACCAGCCTGCTAGTTAGCACATTGTATCCTGATGCACTACACTGCTGACAAATGCAATGCTGAAAAAAGCACTCTTGTAACTCAAAAAGCCTGTACTTGGAAATTACCGGCAGTCACGCATGTGCGTCTGTACAAGTTCTTCCCCCTGCATACAACATTTTGCATCCTCTATAGCGCTTGACAAAAAAAAGGAAAATGATAAAAAAAGCTTGCGTAGAAGTGGTGTCCAGAGCCTTGGCCTAGGGGCTTGTTCTGTTGCAGCAAGTTGTTGTGAGAGAGAGACGCACAGTGACATTCCCATCGAGTATGCTTACACTGAAAGAACACAAGTAATCTCTCTGAAGAAAAACATCAGCCATTAGCAAGACTGTGGGCTTGCTGGTACTATTCGTGTGCGTACTTGTATCGTATATAGGTCATATTACAGTAGAAATCGATTATATCAAACTCGATGGGATCGAATTACCCTTCATATCGAATAGTTTCTGAGCACCGTAAAGCTGCAGCATAAGGCAGTGGAAAATATATGGCTGTATTGTCCAAAAATTAGCCGGCACATCCAATAGATTGAACTTCAGGCGACACCGGGCCACTCAAGGAGCTGGCTTTCCCTCAACACATCTCTACAGGTCCCGTATGGAGCTGCGGGTGCTATTGGTGTGCGGAGTTTAAGTATACGGAGTCCATCAATAACATTGAAAAATATGTCTCTCTGAGGCAATGAAGATGAAGACACAAAAATTTATGACTATTTTGCTCGGTAATCTGCATTCAGTAAGTGGCTATTATAGAAACACATTTTTTTCCCATTTCAGCAAGTTTATTTGTTGTTAAATTTACTGCTACTTTTATATTGAATTACACTTTATATTGAACTCATAGGTATTTTTTACGAGTGAGATATACATGCGTTTGACTGTATTTGCACACGCATGTTTAGAACTTAAGCAGAACCGAAAAGTGGGCAATTCGGAGAAGGATGCACATTCTGGACAGCGTAAAAAAGAGAAGACACAGCAAGGTGCTCACACAAGCACTGATTTTCTTTTCAGAATGCATGACTAGGGCATGCATGTCAGAAAGATGCTATTTTCCCAAGGAAAATTTCTTGTTCAAAAGGAACAGCCAGCCCCGTTGTCCCTTTATGGGAACAATGAATAACTGCGCAAAAAGGACGGGACAAGGGAGAAGAACCAGTTATTCATTGTTCCCATAATGTTGTACCAACTAGCCCCTCACCGCACTCTTCCCGTTGTCCCCACTGCAATGTTTAGGTAAATTTGCCCTTGCCTACGGCATGCCCAGAACTTATATGAAGCCTTGCCCTTCACATCACTGGTGTGTACGCTGGTATACTCCCGTATGGTGTACGCCAAGAGCATAGCTGTCAGTAAAAAATGTATGGAATGCCATAATTTGCAGGACCCTTTCCACCGACTGCCCATCCGCATCATTTGGGGAGTGCTTCCGGTGGACACAGGCGATTACCTCAATCCCTCCGACAAAGGGGCCATGGTATTCGACCCCGCTTTTGACGTCGCCGATCCAGCCTCGCAAGAGTGGCTGTTGTCTCTTCTGCAAGCGGTTGCGCACCCAGAGCTTCCATCGTTCGGCGCTGGGTGTCCTCTTCTCGGGCTGCTTCATCGAAACACTGAGTCTTGGATGGAGAGGCGATGTGTCGACAGCTTCAAGCAGGTGCGGGCAGTGTCTCGTTGTCTGCCTGAATGATTTATTTTACAGCACCAGTTGTTAGAGCCAGATCTCACCGTGCACTTGTGATTGTCTTCCACTTGAAATCACATAGTACTTGCCTGTGTGCCATTAAACCCAACACAGCACAACACAACACATCACATTGCATTTAAAATAGATAATTTAAATGGATCACATCAGGGGATCATGTGACACATTATCAGTTAATTGACTGGGAGGCAGCTCATGAATTGTCATTTAGTCACGGGAATTTTAAACCTCTAACCCATGACCGTGATGCCCTTAACAGTTGACACTGAACTAGGCATCGCATTGTGTGAAAGGTCTCATCAGCTTTTTACCATAGCTTCGAATTCTACAGCATAACAGAGGCAGGGAGGACATGAATTGTGTGAACTCTAAGAGAATAAAATGAAGTGCGCAGAATAAACAATGTTGTAAGCACTGCACTGCAAAAAAAATTGAGCTCACTTTTTCCAACTCGGACCTCTCAAATCATGGTGTGCATGTTTTCCGACATATGCAAATTTCTAAATGCAGGCCAACCGCCTTCCTTGCTGCGAATCATCCCATTTTCCATACCCGAGGGACGTCTTCAACCTCTGCCTGCGAAGGGCCATTGCCAGTCTGCACCAGTCCCCTGGTTACTACTTCGTCCCCGTATGGCGGGGCCACGCTTCCTACGCAACGGCACGGTTCGAGCGATCGTCCTTGAGTATGACAGCGTCTACTCTTACTCACACTCACACCATGACATGGACACCTTCTGGAACCGCGTAGAACACTGGATCGAAGATGAGATGAAGACTGCTCCACCTGGCTCCGCAATGGCTGGTTCATCAGCGATCTCGAGTTTTACGACCTGCAGAGCAGTCTCGCTGATGGCACTCTAGTTGCCATGGGTGTGGCAGTGGGCGTGTCATTTCTGGCACTGCTGGTGACCACGCTGAACCTGCTTGTGAGCATTTACGCTATCATCACCATTGCGTGCATCATCTGCCACCACCGTGGGTGCGCTGGTGCTCAATGGGGTGGCGACTTAACGTTCTCGAGAGCATCACAGTGTCGGTGGCCATCGGCTTAGCAGTCGACTACACAATACACTACGGCGTGGCCCTACCGCCTATCATCACAGGTGAGCATCTTCTGCACCCACCGAAGAAATGGCCAATCTACTTCGGTTCTCAAAGCGAGAGCAAGTTCAAAATGTTGGAATTGGAAGCTTAATCGCATCTGCTTCTAGAGAGAAGAAACTACCTACCATATTTACATATTTACACAATTGTAAGTCGACTCCCCCCCCCCCCCCAAATCACATTTCCGAAAAGTAAAAAAAACTTCCGAGGTTTTTTAAGGTTGGCCTTGAATAGTTGAACACGATAGCATTATCCAACCGGCCGCCGTTTATCGCCAGCCGCTTTCGGCTGCTGCGCGCGGGCGTGCCTGTGGGCACATTCCAAAACGAAAATGTATTAGTCACTGGACTACTCGTTCACACTTGCGCCATCGTCCTCACTATAGCACTGCCGTCGTGATCGCTGCTGCGTCCACAGCACGTCGTTCTAATGTCGTCGTCCAGTGAAATCCCACACTTCGCAAACAGCCACATCACGGCATCGCGTGGAACAGCTGAAAATGTTCCTCGCTTCAGCTGCCACACCTGTATCACCTGTTGCGAACGTCGAAATTGCGGGCCGGCCGGCAGACATCTGTTCGTTTCTTTGGCATAAAAGATGGCAGCCATCTTGAATGTAGCTGTAAACGAGCGCTGGTCGCTTGCCGGACCTGGAGCACAAATGATGACTGACGAAGCACTACATTAAAAACTTGTGAAACGCGGCCGGCAGTAGGCAAATGTGTCAGAGCCAAAGAGAAACTATGCCTGAATGGCGTCGGCTCTTCCATCGGCTACCGACACTCCCCGGCACCGCTGCCGTTCTGAGTGGGGGTGCCGCCTCAATTGGAACAGCAGCCCTTCCATGAACTATCAGCGCTCCCTTGATCGCTGAGCACGCATTTGAAAGTAAAAAGAAAACTTGTTGGATGCTTGAGCTTCCCATAGAATGCGATTGCGTTATCGGGATGCCCCGGCTTATCAGCAACCACAGTCAGCAGCCACGTGTGGGGCGCCAGTTTGCTGCTTGTCGATAGCCGCCATCGGCCACCGCCAATGCACGTGGAGAGGGTAAGCCAGTTCTGCGTGTTGACATAGCAGCTGCTCAAGGCCAGTACCAAGAGCGATGTTACGGAGCCACGCAGAGAAAATGCAACCATGCTGTAGCATGCCTGATATCTCGTTTGTCTTGCCTTTACTTATAGTGCGATGTTTTTGTTTCGATTGTAAGTAGACACCCCCACTTCGGATTTTCAAATTTGAAAAAATAGGTCGACTTACAATTGTGTAAATATCGTAAATTATATCCTTGCTATGCTTCCTTCAGAGCCTCCATGGCTGTATCAAAACGTGGCTGAGCTTTTGAATGCATCCAGCTTCTTTTGGACAGTACACTAGCTTGATGTGGCTCCTGGGGACCACAGTGTAACCTTAATGCGAAAATGGTTAGACTAAGTTCTGCTCTAATTTCGTTCAGCTTTGCGTGTTATGTATGGGAGGCACTGTATGTATCTGTATATAAACATGTCGTCCACCAAATATAAGGAATTCTCCATTCTGCTGTTTACACCCAGAGGTGTTCGTTGTTTTAGCATTGCCACCTGTTGGTGCAGTAGATCTGCAAAACAGCCATCTGGGTGAGGGTGCGAGCTAGCTGTTGATTCGTGACTAAAGTACAGTAATCCCTCGTTATAACGAAATCGCTTTACTCGAAATATTGCTTGATTCGAAATTTCTTCCGGTCCCAATCCAAATGCATGCATTTTAAGCTGCATTACTCGAAGCGCACGAAGAGCTTGACCCGCTTAAAGCGAAGTGACGAGTGGAGGAATCGCCCCCCGCGGCGGCGACTCGTTTGAGCATGCAGTGTCAAATTAATACCGCCTACGAATTAGTCTCATGCAGGCACAGAACAGGCCACAAAGGTACCAAACCTACGACCGATGACCTGCCTAGTAATGAGTACGAAGCAAGTGCCAAATGCTCTCATCTGTTTAAAGCGGATGTGAACGGAAGTGTGCCCGAATCAGTCACAACCGCATCACTGGTATTCCCTGTGAGAGAATCCAAACGAAAATAAAATTTTCATGACGCTTTGCGATGCCAGAAAACCGCGGTCTCTTGGATTCCGAAAAGTGGCCAAAAGACCGCAAGCAGACTTGCGGCGTAGCATTCCATGGGGTGCGCTCGGTGAGCAAAATTTTATCGCACTAAAGAACATTTCTGGCGCTGAAACGTGCCAAAAAGCACTAAAGAAGTGTCCCTCCGCTCATGATGAGCCCATTCACGCTTGCGAGTCGCGAGCGAGGTGAGCTTTCGGCAACGAACTGCCCTGGCTGCCGTAGTCATCACTAAGCCCAACCGTTTCACATCGGCCAAAGCAGACGAAACTCCCGAAAGCACGCAAACAACGTCATTCCTGAGAGTGTTCGCTTCAAACGAGAAGGCAACCCGCAGGTTGCGCTTGCATATGCGAACAACGGTGTTGTTGAGCTGCTGCCTGGTCGCACGCCCATTAACGTGCTCTAAGCGAGGAGCTACGTTAACAAATCGGGAAGACGACTTTGGGGAAGCCGGTCTAGAAATTTGCTTGCCGCTCGTCATAATCGGCCTGTATCGCAGTAAACGACCGCCCCTAGCTTTGTTGCACTTTTCACAATGCAATTTATAATCGACCGATAACTTCCCGAAAACACGAAAAATCCAAGCATCGCCAGTGGCGAGTCAGGCTGTCAACATGGCGGGTCAACGCAACCACGGTGTTTCCCCGACGATTTTCTCGAGCCGGTCATGCTCGATTCGCGCCATCCGGCCAGACAAATGGTCTAAATGCGTGGTAGGGCCATTGAATTTTGTTCCCAGACATCTGTCAACGGCGCGGATGCGATGCTGCGCGAACACCGACACTTGAACCGTAGAATTAGCAGTGTCGTCGACAACAGTGCGCCAAAAAACTCGCCAAAAACTTAATTGCAAACTTCATAGCTACACACCTCGTGCAATGCTTGGTCAGATTAGAGCAGGGGTTGCACGCTTCACTGAATATATTGTATTGTGATTTCTTCGCCATTGCGGCGCAATTAATGCTCGACTGCTTTAGATTTTCTCGGGTGGTCGCTTATATCGAGTTACCGCTTATAACGAATTTTTTCGCCATCCCGCTGAATTCGTTATAATGAGGGATTACTGTACTCTGAGACAGCCACTGCAGAGGCAAGGTGCACTAGTGCTAAGTTCTAACTGAAATTTTATTCAAAACAACTATCGCTTGTGTACTGAATCTGAAGAAACTATACAATAACCAAAGGATGACATTCGGTGCGTTACATGGTAAAAAGTCACAACTCCGCTTTTATCAAAGAAACTGAAGGCAAGCTAACACAGTAATTAAACAGCCTAGATATTTCCACTGCTTCCACAGCTGTGGTCAGCAAGCACCCTGACCGTGTAGTGAGAGAGATTGTGGATGCAGTGCAGATATCTAGGCTGCTTGATTGTTGTGATAGAGTACTTTACAACTGAAACAAAATGGCAGTTGGTAACAATGGGCCATGGTACATGGCATCCTGTATTACTCCACTGACAAATCACAACGGAGAACAAAATCAGCTTTTTAATGTCTGACTGTATCAAAAAAAGCCAGAGGAATAAAAAATTCTTGAACTTAGAATTTTATCTCTTGATTAGCTTCTTCGTTAGGTAACAAGAAAAGCTTTAACGGCGATCTTTTTGTCACAGAGGAATTCGGTTGAGCAGTTCTGAATGTGGACGGAGCCTCACTGTAGACTTGAGTTCTACCCGACTATAGCTTGTCCTCAGGTTCCTTGCCAAAAGCAGAGTCGTAGTTTTTGACGATGTAATGCATCAAATGTCATCCTTTGCTTTTTGTATATTTGCTCTAGAAACAGCATACAAGGCGTTGTTTTTTCGATTAAAATTTCAGTTGGAAATCAGAATTTGTATGTAGTGTCTCGTTATCGATTGCTTCAGTGTTGCATTGTAGCACTTTAGGCCACCTGGGGGTGGCTATTTAGTCACATGAGGGGCATTGTTGGGCAATAGAGGCACTTGGACTAGCACAGTTAGGCCTTCTGCAAGTGTGGAAGGAAGGTTTCAGAAACATTCTACATACAACAATGCCCCCATACATAAATTTGTTTACTTGTCAAAATCTGTGAAATGATAGCATTTCATGCCTAATGCTCTGTTCCATCAAGTCTTAGTGGTTTTGACTCCTCATTTTGACTCTTACTTTGTTTCCATGATTGATTTCCCATAGCAGGACCGCGAGTCCTCGGTGATTCAGTCGCTGTCACGCGTCGGCAGCCCCGTCACCATGGCGGCGCTCACCAGCTTCCTGGCCGGGGCACTCATGTTTCCTTCCTTCGTGCTGGCCTACCTGCAAGTGGGGACCTTTCTCATGCTCGTCACTGGCGTCTCGTGGGTGTATGCCACCTTCTTCTTCCAGTCACTGCTCAGCATTGCCGGCCCCCAGCACGGCCGGCTGCAGCTCGACTACCCCAGCCTGCAGTGCTGCGAGAGCGCACCGGCGCCCGTCGACAAGACCGTGTACGCCCTCTCCGAGTCCACCCTCTCCACATCGAGTGCCAGCTGTCCCGCCGCCATCGTGCACAGCGAAAGCCACGAGCTCGAGCCACTCACCCTCGCTGTGGCGCTCAATGGCGGCAGTGCCGTGAACCGCGCGGGGGGTCCCGGCAATGGCAAGAAGAAGCAGAAGAAGGCGAGGCAGCGCTCAGGGAGCCTGTCAGCAGCCGCGGCGCGGACTCATGGCGCTCGCCGGAAAGTGAGCTTGCCGGTCGTAAGCGTTACATTCCACGGCGACCCCAGTCCGCGCCACGTGTCGGGCGCCACAAGTTCGTCCACCATTGTTTGCGGTGCCGATGAGGACATGCATGATGACCCTGTGGCATGAGATGGGCATGGGCGAGGTTTGAGCCTGGAGGTTGCTTGTATGATATTGGATGTCATGTCTCAGGGGCTCAGGTTGAAGAGCTGGGCGGAACTTCTCACACATCAAAGCAGGGATCCCAAAGATCACAAAAGCACTTGCGGCCACAATGCGGAGAGTTTGCTACATCATATATGATGCGCCCTACAGTGTTGGCATGTGTTTTCAGTGAAGGCAGAAATTGCTTGTGCCGTTCATCATCATAGTATTGCAAAGACTGGTACTTCTTGGGCAGCAGAATAGGGATCTCAGTGACCGTGAATCCACTCACAACCATATGTCGCTGCAAACTTGTTAGTTTGACAGGTTTCTGTGTAGACTTTAAAAGCTAGCCAGTGTCATTGGTGGCAGTTTTGGCTGAAGTGTACAGAGGGCATGAAATGCAGAGGTTGATTGGTGTGGAAGGCAGAATGAAAAAGGGAATGCGAGAAGGAAGATGACATTTTTATTTTGAAAAAATTTGTCGAAAAATGAGCACTAAAAAAAATTAATGCTTGATGGCCATTGCAGGTCACAATGTAGTGTTGAATGGTCACTTGAGCCACAGAATGGCATTTTTAGTTAGTGTCTTGACGATAACTACTTACTTGTTGGGCATGCATATGCCTATACAGGTTGAAACGATATGAAAAGGAACTTTTCGTAACCATGAAGGCAACAATTATTCGCAAAGCATGAATGAGAAGCATACTTTTATTTTCTGTTTAAGTAGTTTTCATGCATGCATGATCTGTTTAATGAATTTCAGTTTAAGTACAAAAATGAAAAAAAAAATCACATAATTGATCATAAATGAATAAAAGTGGAAATAAATCAGTGTTAATTATCGTTTATATTGCTGATACCTGTACATACAACATGGAAACAGTCATGAGACAATCATCAGGTAACTTAAAAAATAAAGCATGTTGGATTGTTGTGATGGCTAGCGTTGGCCTGCATTTTCGTTTCTCGTTAGTTCATTATCACAGCGACATTGTCAGATAATGAAATTTAGCTTTTGAAATCTGACTTGTCTTATTATAAATTTGTACATTTTGTTTACATTTATTTTGTGCTTCATGAGGTGGCAGCTGCTGGCCTTAGTTTGAATTTTGGGGGAGCGAGAGGTATCGGTTCCAGAGCTTAGCTTTGAGGCTTGCTGCTGTGATTCATTAGTAGTATTAAGAAGTTTAACTAGAATTTTTGAGAATATAGTGATGGCAGTTTAGCGCTTGGAAAAGGTGTGCTTTTTAGTTTTATTTTGTGGAAAGCGGTTGCAGTCATGTGAATGCATTGTTTGTTTGGCCTCTTCAGGAACAGTGAAAATGAGCAGTAGTCATGATTTGGTTATCTGAGTGACTACTTAATTGGCAGTCACATAGGTGCCTGCGCTCTGCTATCTGCTTAGTCTTGGTACGATGTGCCCTAAATTTAATAGAGATTGGCTTATGCTTTAACATTACACATTTGCATTCAACGTGCAAATATCTTAACCTGCAAGCAGCACATCTTAACAGACCTGTTATTGTGAGCAAACTGTCTGCATTGTTGCCAGCCCCTGAAATCTACTCACCATCTGAAGAACCTGCTTTATTGGTAAAAGGATAAAGTTATGTGCCCTGATGTGATATCTACAGACAGCACTCCTGTTAACATGAACTATTTGATAGTTTGTTGTCTCGTTATGTTTGCCTTTGTTGCAGTCTCTGACATACTATTAAGTTCCTAAGTTCCATAGTGCTTGAGATACTGTCATTATCAGCTGATATTGCCGTTGCTATGTTGCGCATATTTTATTTAAAGTTTTGTTCTAAAACACTTCGTCAAGTTTTTATCTCCACTGTCAGGTTCCTAGAAAGTGCCCCCTGCATTAAGTACTACGTACATATATAAGGTGTGTTGTTCTTTCTGTGCACGTTTCATCTCTGCACTGTAGCCTTTCTCTTGTAATAGTGAAAATGTATCGGTAGTACTTGAAGCAGTGTGTTGCCGACATAGGCGTCAACCGTTGTGTGTAAGTTTGGTCTTTGTTAATGTGCAGTTCAGTGATAAATGACAGTCTTCTGAACAACCTAATTGTTGGCGCGGATGAACAATGGCAGACAGATTTGCCATGATTCTCTTCAAGTCACCATCGACGTGTGCGTATCTGCTTTTCTGATGCCGCCGAGACTTCTACACCTGTCAAACTTGTAACATGACACATGATGTTATGGCATCACACATGGCAGCAAGTTTTATATTTTTGTGCTGCGGACAGCGTGAAGTGACTCAACGAGCAAAAAACCCACCGGATTGTGCACTTCCATGTCACCACATCCATCTCATCACTTCATTGCTGTGTTTGTGGGCCATCACATCAAGTAATCACATTTCAGGCGGCCAGAGCGTTCCGCCAGTGTTGTGTTGTTGTGTTTGTCGTGTCTCCAAAGTGAGCAGCAGCACCTGAAAAGTCACAACCTGTGTGGCAAAACCCGTGTATACCTTCTTTCAAGGGTCACCACCACATCATCCCATCACACACCAGACTTCGTCTGGAGTCTCTCGCACCCTGTGCAATGCATTAGAGAAGTTGGGACACAAAGATAACTCTCGGGTTTTCGTTTTCTTCACTGATGTTGGTGTGCAGGGTCTTAGGAATGATAGAATTTAGGAACATATGCACGGCTGTCCTCTAAATACTGAAGTATTTTGACAACAGTATTTACAGCACTCTTTTAGAGTTTTGGCTTCAATTTTTTCTGAGGTTATGTCAGAAGAAGATACAGTGGACTCTTGTTAATTTGAGCTTAGTTCATTTGAATCTTGCTTTGGCCCGCCAGCATCAGATGTATTGAAAAGGCTTCGCCTGATTCAGCCATCATGTAATTCAAACAAGTTTTCTGTCTTCTCTGATTTTAGTTATCAAAGAACTATAGACAATTTTAGTTGTGTGTTTTCTTCTTTAATGTGATGAATTATTCATTGGAATACATGGATCACCGCATCGTATTCTCCTATGGCCGCTAAATAACTTATAACTAAATTTCTTCTCTCATGCTGTTCCGGTTTCATCAGCCGAACAATGGCTGTGATATGTAGTTGGTGTTTAGGTCACGTGAGGCATGAAAAAAATCTGCAATATAAATGCTGATACTTAGTTTTAATTCACTACAACACTTAAACCAGCCTCCTTCAAGTACTGAAGTGATGGCAAATAACATATCAGCAGTTGTAATTGCCATTTTTTTTCGTGCCTTATGTGACCTAAAGGTCAACTACATATCCAGCCACCGTTTGGTTGATGAAACTGAAACCAAAACAGCATGAGAGAAGAAATTTAATTTTAAGTTATTCAGTGGTCATGGGCAAATATCACGTGGTGATTCATGTATGTTAGTGTCTAACATATTATTTGCAAGAAAACACGCAAGAAAGAACTTAGTGTCTACAATCCTTTAAGATTTAACTGTGCGCAAACAGCCACAAGTCATTTGTGCAGATGATAATCCGGACAGTGTGTCGCTGTTCTGTGTGCACACGTTTTTTGGTTGTTTGTCTTTGCATTAACATCATCACAGCCCACTGTAACCAAAACTAAAACTCTTGGCAAAAAGCACTTCTCTAATAAATTATTTAAAGCGCACTGGGACATATTTTCTCAGTTTTGTTGCTTCTAAGGCCGTGTACATTGTTAATATAAAAAAAAGAGAATATCTCCACCTGAGAATTTGGTGCTCCTGTTATGAGCATAGCTAACACCTTTCAATCACTGATACCTTGTTTTCTTTTAAGACTCTGAGACTCTGTGTGTGTATTCACAGTTATTGCTAGCCCTAGTGGCTATACTGTTCAAATGCAGAAACTCTTTCACGTGGCAAGGTACACATTGAATGACTTTATATTAGCAGTATATTAGAGCTGCTGGTGAAACAATGATTTTGGGCGAGGCATTACGTCTCTCTTCAAAATGGCAAATCCGTTAGTGCAGTGTCTTTTTGTCACCTGTGTTTTTGTGAAGGAACATAAGGGCCTAGCCAAAAACTTAACTCATGCTTTTGATTGGAGTTGTTAATTTATAGTGTCAAGTGCAGCAAAATTCATTGCACCAATTGTAAATGTTGATAAATTGAAAATCGTTAGTGAGCTTCTTTGCATTTGAATGGAAAAGAAAATGGGGTCTTTCATTTGATATAATGGCTCCTTCCATGAGATTGCATTTCTGCAGAAACTTGTCATCGTCACATGGCAAATTTTACTTAATAACAATGGTCAGATATTTTCTTGTCACTTTAAAATTTGATGAGTTTGTAAAGATATAAAATGAAGAAACACCCGCTCCTGTTGTGTATTGGAAATCACAGTTTTTAAACTTTTTACTGTTATTTTTGCACTTCTTGATCATCTGTGCACCAGTAATGGGATATTTTTTGTCACTAACATTTCTGTTCATTTTTCCCCTTTCACTTCAGGCTTGCTCAATTTAGTTTATGGTCTGAAAGCCAGCTGAAGCAACATTTTTCCTGCATTAGTATCATGTGTAGACTATTGGAACGTTAATGCTCTCAGATGCAAGTACTCCTGCTTGAATCATTGGCCCTTTGCAAGTATGTGGCATTTGATGGAAAATTTTTACATGGTAAATGCAACCATCTACTTGCTTTATGAAGAAAGAAAGAAAAAATTCTTTTATTTGTAAAATTTGTTCTATTTGACAGTGTTGGTCCAAAAGCATCAAAGCTTGCAATTGAGCTTGTGCAGTTCTTCATTCAGTTTAAATTAGTCAGCAGAAATGAAATTTTTCCTTCGATGCAAAACAATTCATCAAAATTGGTGGGGAGCTCTTTACCAATCTGAGCAGTTCAGCATTCCTTGTATGTGTTCAAACAGAAAAAGCAGAGTTTGGCTCATTACAAAGCTTGTCGTTGACCTCTTAGTGGCTAATTCTTCTGACCAGAAACGGCGTCAAAATGGTCCGTAAGCTATATGGCTCCAAGCTACTAATTATGCCTCTCAAAGCCTAGAAAACATGGCAGGGACTGCTTAATTGTAGTAATTCAAGCTTTACTGGCCATATAATGTGAAAATGAAGGGCTGTACCAATACAGTACACACATTGATACCAACTCTCTAAGGTGTAGTTCAAACGCTTTCAGATTTTTTTGTTAACTAGGTTTAAAGGAATTTTTTTGGCAATTTTTTATTTTTCAGTTTTTATTCTTACTGTTCGCTACTCTTTTCTTAAAATAATGATAAGAAATGATATGGCACATCCTTCAAGCTCTGGTTATTAAGAGTAGGCACTCTTTTTATAGCAGTCAACGTTATTCGTTTCAGAACAAAGAGTTCGAATTGTGATAACTTCAGGCAACACACTTTTGCAATGCTTAACAGAACCTGGAGGAGCAGCTTACAAAAGCCATGGAAGAATACAACAGAAACCAATGGTTTTAGCAAAGAGGTGAGTGATTGCTGCATACATACTGTAGCACATAATCATTCATGTTTTGAGCACCCTATGATTTCTTAGATATTACACTATAATTAGCACTATGGTTTTTTTTACCATTAGTGAGCCAGGGTAGGTAAAGTGGCTATAGAACCTGCACTGGTATTTTCCATGTCTTACATTACCTGAAAAATGAGCTATAGCACGATTAGCCAGGAATGCTGACACACTGACATATGATTCAATACTGTAACTGTGCAACTCCGTTGCACTTTCCTAGCACTAACTACAATTTGATACGTGCCACGTAATGTAAAGCATGGCAGAATTGTTCTGCTGTGTTAATGCCACTGTCACTTGAAATGAAACCACTTGTTTGTGTGTATGCTGGCAAAATGTTTAGCTAATGCGTTACATGTGATAACATTGTTGTGTAATTTGTGACACTGTCTTCACCTTTACTTAAGGCTGTCATGTTTATTGTTAATTGCTCTTTCAGTGGTGTTATGCTTGCACTTTTGTGAGAATACTGTTGTAGATAAGGTGCATTGAATGCATTGTGATCCACATCTTTGCAAACTTGATTGTTTTGTTTGATAGACTTTGTAGTGATTAACTTTGTGAAAGCTTCTCGCCAATGTTTTGATGGAAGTGTAAGAAAAAAAATTGTGTGCCAAAAAATGGCGCAAAGAAACTGCTTCCAGAGCTGTGCGATGCTCAAACTGTACATTGCCATGTCTCGTGTTTGCCTACATATCGAGACATGGATAGGTGTGCTTGCTCATCGACAAACATTCTCACCTGTGCTCAGCACACATTAAGACACCGTTGTCTCCAAGCCATTCAGTGATAGCATCTCAATATCATAGTTTGAACCTTGTGTGAAAAAACAAACAGTTTTGTGCATGAAAAGCTGTGTGGCTGGTTTGGAAACATACATGATGCCTGTGATGCCATGTATTGATCAATTTTGTAACCACTCTTCTATTACAACATTTCTGTGTGCTTGTTTGTGTGTACTCTAGGTGGCACTTTGCGTCACCATTGTTCATAGTAGTGCACGAAGGAGTGCTTAGATGCAGTTGTGTATATTAGGCATGGCACACTCCATCATTTATGTAGACGTTAAACAAGAAATGTATTTGAAGGCTTGTCTTGTTAGTTCTAAATGTGCTCAATTGTGCTGGGTTGTTTGGCTTGTTTTCAGCATGTCTGCTAGACTGTTTATTAAGCATGATGCTTCCATCAATCATGATTAAGCTAATATGAACCATCATCTCACTTGTCGTTTCAAAGGATTTGGTTTCAGGAGGGGAGAAACACTTGAATTAAAGAGCACGACCATGAAACACTTGGAACGAGTGAGATGTATGTTACACATCTGTTGCCAGCATGTTTCACATGTGGTGAATGAAACACGCTTGGTTGTAGCAGCAGCATATGACAGATGTGTCACATGTGGCCAACCCGTGACATGTGAAGCATATTGACTGGTTGTCACGAGGCACTTCCTTATCATTTGGCTTGGTTTGCCTAGCTGATGAAGGTCATGACATTCCCATGTCATGACTGTGTGCCGCATATGTGAACCATGCTTGTGATAGACATGCTGTGCTTCTCATAGGTTGTTTGCGATGCAATACGTTGTGTTGCATGTAGTGTGAGAGGCAAGATGTGATGCATGAACATCGCACAAATGTTCGAAGCATGATGCAAATGAAGCGTTGGTTTGTCCTCTCGGTGGTGTGTACAAATCAGCCTTGTGTTATTCGTTACCTGTTTGTGAGAACAGCTGACGTGCCAAGTTTTGTGCAAGCAGAGGGTGTGGATGACATGCCACCTTAGCCACTTTTGACGTGCGAACAGAGTACCACACGGACTCCTGTGTACTGCTTGTTGTGCTCATTTTCACCTGTGGTCCCAACTGCACATGCCATACTCATTACTAACATGTAAACCGAATGCCCACTGCAAGCACACATAAATGCTCAGTGTGGTATGTGATCACACCTCACCAATATGTGGGGCGCATTGTGTATAGTTCCCCCCTCAATTCACGCAGGCCTGTTCCCTCTCAAAGAGACTTCCTGTAAAGACACATAGTCGTAGCAGTGAGAACTTAGAGCTAGATTTTGCCTTCTCAAAACATGACAGCACTGGTTTTGTTGGAGCGTTGTTTGTGCACCAATGTTGGCTTGTTGCGATTGTTTTGTTTTTTGCTCATTACCGAGAACAAAGTGTTGTTGCCGTGTTCTTTAATCAGTCGCATTTACTGCTACTGTTTTGTTCACTGCATAGTAATTTTGGTGTGCTGGTATGTCATAATTACAGACTGTATCGCAAAAGGAACATTGTACAGACTAAGACCCCTCCCCCAGCAGTGTTCTTGTTAAGCATGCCCCCCCCCCCCCCCCCCGTGTTTGCCCTATACAACTGCCTCGGGCCCGTCCCGAAAAAATTTCTGGCTACGTGCCTGCTTCCTGTCATGATTTAAAGAGCCCCTTATGTGATCAGTACACCTAGCCTCCAAGTGCTCCTCCGGGCACCCAGCAGATAGCTGCACAAGACTGATTTTGAACATTTGTTTGCTGCTACTTAGAGGACCACAATTCTGGCAACCTGTTGCTCTTTATTTGGGCTTTAAATTTTCATTTGCTGACAAAGCCTCAGTATCTTAAAGCTTATGCAAGAGATACAATGTCCCTGGATTTGCTGGCCACATTCACGCAGAGCTTTATCTCAAAGTGCTGTTCAAATTAAATTTCCATTTCCTTTTCTAAACTGATGCAAGGAAGGATAGCCATGCAAGGAAGGCTCTTTTTTTCCTAACAGCACTCTTAATCCCCTGAGAGACATATTTTTTTGTTTCCGAAAAGGGTGCCAAAATGATCATATAGCCTATGCTGCTGTCTTTTGGCAAACCAAAAAAAGTACTCTAGACAAGCTCTACTTACTTAAACCAGACACAAATGACCAGAAAACACATTGCAAGCTGGACTCTTCATGAGCCAGAATTGACAGCCTGCTTATGACGAGCCTGGCTTGTCCAAGTCTGCAATGGGGGGTTCACGAGTCAAAGCCACATACCCTTAATGAGACTGATGAGCCTTGACGTACTGCTTTACCTCCATGTTCTGCCAGATCTTGTCTTTTTTTCCTCAGGTGGAGCTATGAAATCAGTCTGGATACTTTATGGATGAAAGCTGTACAGAGTCGATCAAACTTGTCTAGAGCGCTCGGGCGGTGTGCTGCGGAGCAAATGAAGTGAAATCTTTTCGCAACTGCTTTGCTAACGTTAAGGTGCTGATGCCTCTGCGGTTCACATGTCTACTCGGCTGCTCTCCAGCGCAAACATTGTCAGAGAAAGTCAATACCTGCTTTAGAATGTCGCCTTACTTCCCCTGGACGGCACCTCTCGACCGCTCTAGACAAGTGTGATCGACTCTGTACATGCTTGCGATGGCAACCTACTGATTTGCATTCCTTGAATGGCTTTGCAGCTTGCTTGACTGTACAGTGTTAGCAGGCTAGGCTGACGCAATCCTTCCGTTTTGCTTAATTAGATACACATAATTGTGGTCACTGACAGCAGCGATTGCATTTATTAAATGACACATTTCTGAAGGTCCTCAAAGGAAGGGATATGCTCCGTTTTATCCACACGCTCAGCTTTGTTACAGCCGGATGTAGTGTCTCTGTGCTGAACTTGTGCACGAAAAGGTCACCAAAGGTTTCAGTTTTGTTGGGAGACTCGCTAGAAGAAGTGACTCCCATTTGTTGCAGCTGAGTGGCAAGCTGCTTTTGAACAAGGTGTTCCTATGACCCTGTAAAGCATTTACTTTTCCCCGTTTACAAGTCCTGACCCCGTAAAGAATCTACTTCTCCCATTTGCAAGTCTTTCTGTGAGCGAACCATCTACAGCTGAGTTTGATTTAAATTCTCAGCTGTAGGCAAGGGTAGGAATGAATACCAGAGGCTGTTCCTCTGAGTTTTCTCACAAATGCCTGCACATATACTGCAAGACATTTGCCACGAAATTAACATTTGTTTTGTGTCAACTGTGTGAACTGCCATTACCTATTTGTGCAACACTGGCATAAAGTGAAGTGTAGATGGGTAGAAAATGAAGAAAAGCACATTTGTTAGATGATTAACTAAGACTGCTATGTGTATCATAAACATTCCAAGTTCTGAAGTACTATATCATGTCTTGCTTTGTTTAGAACTGTGGACTTTACGTTTTACCTGCCAAGGAGCGACGGAATTCTTGACAGAGTGACAGAAGATAGCAGTATATCCAACATTTGTAGCAGTCATTTCCTAACACTCAATCTTTCAAAATGCTACCCATTGGCTGTGACAGGAAAAACCAAGACCCTCTGTTATAAGCCATAATTTAGCTAGATTGGGTACTTTTCTCAAAATTACCTCCATCTTACGAGCAGCAACAAATCAGCGAGGAATACAGACATCATGGTAACCACACAGGCTATGCACACTGCGGTGGTATCAATCTATATCATTGGCATAAATCTATGAAGCGAAAATGTTGCGAATGTGAAAAGATAGACGACAAGGTGCCAGCATAGGCACAAGGCATTGCTGAATCTTATTTGTATCAAGCCACAGGTCAATCTTTGCTGTGGCTTTTCAGTATGCACAAGACAGCCATTTTATGCTGAACAACACCCTTGCATCGTACTTGTTTTGTATAGTTTCGATAGATCATGATTTATCTGCCATATAAGGCAACTTACAACCTGGTGATCCCTCAAACACAGCCTAGCATATGAGCCCAAATTATGCCAGCGTCACACGTAGTGAATGCCATCTCAATTAAAAGGGACCATTTGGAAATGGCCAGTATGCAGTTGTGGCCAACTTGGAATCATTTGAAGCCTTTCAGATTCCAGTTGGATTTAATTATGTTAAGGCCTGTTCTAAGCGGTCTTTTATAGGCAGGGTGATTCAGAAATGAATTTCACATATGCATCAACATATTTGCATTTCAATTTACATCGGTACTGTGCGCATTTGTGTTTGAACTCTGCTACAAACAGTGCTGTTTTTTGCATGTCTTCTGACCCTTTCCCTTTCTTTAGACTGAGTCAGCTTGCCAGCAGTGCAATAGGAACTGGTCTTGCATTTAGTGCACATGCAAATTCTGCTGTTGAAACGTAAGCGCAGGAATTTATTTTGGTGCTACATGGGGGCACAAGAGGAACTGTTGCTCTTGCCATCAAAGGTTATTTTTGCCAGCTCCGACCTGAGAGAGGCAAATGGGGAAAAATTTTTGCCTTGGAAACTGAAGATATATATACATATATCTTGTACATAGAACTGCCTTCTCAGAGGATGCTTTTTTTGGAGGAAATAAAGAGACATATTGTACATACCGGCAACACCTGCTTCCTGTTTTAATTATGCATGTGCGAATATTCGATAATTTTGAATATTCGTTCGAATAGTAAAATACTCAGTAGTCGATTCGATCCGATTATTTGGTATCCAAAATCTCGGAAGTGTTCAGGAACTCCCTCGGGAACATTTCAGGAACTCTTTCTGCGTCTGGTTTCGCTTCAGTGTACCTCCTCCAGGATGGCACCGCGGTCCGCACGCCTCCAAAGCCCCAACTCCATGCCGCGTGCCTGCCCATGTGCCGGAGTTTGTCTGAGAATGCTCGCGGTGCCAGACGTGAGCAGGCGGAAGTGCGGTGCCAGGATCTGTAATTGCCAGGTGTCTGTACGGCCGCACTACCCGCGATGCGCATGCGCCGTAACAAGACTGCGACCTGCTTCCGCACGCCGCCAGTGTACACGAGTTGATTGGTGCCGACGGGGCAGGCATGCGAATAGCTGGCCAGCACTTGGCGCCCTCAGGGAGATCTGTGCATGCGCAGTGGCTCCCTGCGGAAGCGGGTTGCGCTATGCCAAATCTCTAATCCGACGACGCATGGCTTCTTTGACTTCCGCAGCCACTCTTCTCCACTTGAAATTCGCTAAAAAGCGCGACAGCTTGAGCACGAAAGGGAGCTAGCATGAAACACATGGAGATAGGTGCCCTTTTCCGACAACTGACACGGGGTGGCACTGGGCGCGCGTGTTGTGTATGTCTATCAGGTGTCATGGAGTTACCGTGCAAAAGCAGCAGCTGCGCAATGGTGCAATAGCAATTTTGGAGGATCCACATAGATATGTTGGCACCGCATGTAAGCCGGCTGCCCCAATTTCTCATAGCCATTTTTGCAGAAAGCGAACACAGCTTCAGTGAGCGGGATAAAGCGTTAATGCATTCTCTCGTTTTCATGTACTGTCCATGTGTGGTCGTAAAATACATGATTTGGTGCGATTCAACATGTTTTGTCTGCCAGAAGTATTCAAAACTTTTTGAAGAAAATTATTATTTGCTTTGAAACAAAAAAAAAACACTATTTGCACAAGGCTATTTTTAACGTCTATGTTACCACAGTGCACAAAAATGAACAGGGACGGACAGAAAAGACACCACAAAGCACTGGTGCAGTCCTTTAGCGGTGTCAAACGCTTTGTGGTGTCTTTTCTGTGCGTCCCTGTTCATTTGTGTGCACTGTTGTAAAATAGGCACGCGTAATCAACTAGCAGACCAGTTCATATAGCTTGGGGAATGATGGGTGCAAACAATTGGCATGCAGCAAGGGTCACTGAAAAAGAGCAGTACTTGACATGCAGACTGCATGCATTTATAAGCGAGCGAAAAAAGATTCTTCACTCAAGGTGAAAGTGGCCCAAGTATTACCGGGCCACCATGGTGACTGAGGGGCTTTGGCATTTGACTGCCGATTATAAGGCCGTGGCAGCCGTATTTCAGTGGAAGTGAAATGCAAAAACGCCCTTGTGCTGTGTAATGTAAGTGCACATTAAAGAACCCCAGGTGCTCTAGATTAATCCAGAGCCCTCCACTATAGTGTTCCTTGTAGCCCCTATGGTGCTTGGAAACGTTAGAACCCACAATTTACGAAATTTATTCTTTTAGAATGGTTTTGAAGCAAATGATTTGATTCCAGCACAGGGGAGGAAGAACTGGCTGACTTACCTTCAGTATGCTGTACCGCAAAGAAGCTTAGCTGCAATATTATTCAAATAAAGCTCGAAACAGCCCACACACCAACGCCGTAATGCCCAGGCAATGAAGATACAGAGCAAAAGTTTTAGCACTAAAAATGGCTTAAGTATTCTGTTACAATGGCTTCGAATCAAAGCAAACAAATTTGTCATATTGATGCCAGCAAAGGACAAAAAAAAAAGTGAAATTAATGAGCTTTGCTATAAAGATTTGTAGCACCATTATGCAAATAGAGCCCAAAATGACACACACACTGGCCCTGTTATACCAAGGTAATGAAAAAAAAAAATACAAGCCTCAACCTTGCAGCATTGCTTCTAGCCGCTACATTGCAGAGTGAAAAAATAAATTGAGAAAGAAATGTCATGATTAAATACCATGAAATTATAAGCCGATTCTTCAGTTGTAAAATATGAAATTGTGCTCGCATACAATGTGCGCATTTGATCAATAACAACTTGATATAATTTCATCACTTGGTGATGTTATAGCAATACGCTACATTTCGGGCTGTATCGCTGCATGGGAGGGCCAGCTTTTGCAGTGGGCGATCTTGCAGGAGGCCTTGTGACCCTTTGGCCTGGCTCCTTGAAATGTATTTTGAAGTGCAGGTTGCATAATGTGCAGATCTGACATTCCCTTGCACACAAAAATGAAAGCTACTGGCATTAGCGCAGTATGCTGCAAGTACTCCCCTTTGATTGCCACAACTGCATTCGCATTAGGATACTGAACAAGGAACAGCTACAGCAATTTGAAGGGAAACACTCTTCACATTTTAGGAACTATATTTTTTTTTTAATCTAGGTTCCAACTTGCAAAGGGCTTAAAGGGGTTGTTTGTCTAGATGAAAACAACTTCAGGGAAAAAAAAATGCTTCTCACTTGGCGAGTAAATGCCAAATGCATGCTAATAAACTGCTCTTTCTCATATCACTCAAGCCAACTGCTCCGACCTGTATATTTGGCATAGTTGTCCCTTGAAAACTCCAAATTCAACTTGACCTCTACGGAAGAACAGAAGTCGCTGTTGCTGGCATTGGTGTTAATTTTCTTTTGGTGCTTCCATCAGCAGCTAAAAAAGGCAAACACAAGTACTGTGGACAGGAAAGAAAAAAGTGTACTGGTACAGCCTCTGAAGTAAAAGAAATAAAGATGGAAATAGCCCGGAGTGAAAGAATAAAGACTAAGAGAGTGCGGGGTGAAACGAAAAGAAGTAAAAGAGCGTAGAAGACAAGAAGAAAAAAAAAAGGGGGCACAATGCGTGGATCATGCCATTTGCAGCATGTGCTGTCTTTGCAAAAAGTAACCAGGCCACATGGTTTGCTTCCGAGTCGAGTCATATAGTGAAGCATCTATCACTCTGAACAGAATGGAGTAAAAAAGTTCATTGGAGGAACTTGGAAATCTCTTAAATGTGGGAAGGTGAAAGCAGTTTCCTCGTTCTTGAGCAATTTTTACCCAAATTATAGATCACGTGACATCACAAGGTCACATGACCTAGGTGGCGATGTAACGGCGAGTTTGGGCCATTAAAGGCTATCACCTTAAAAGAGAGCTAGCTGTCCTATAGCGCACTTCCCTTTCATAAAACGGACTATATATAGCAGACTGCTTACACCCTTTTTATTCCCGTATTGGCGTATGTGTTTAGAGTGATGCTACTCCTCAAGCTCTAAATCTGTAAGTAAAGGAGAGCCACTGTCCTCACCTTACAAGGTGGTTCGGTCTTTAGGGAAGACGAAACGGCTCCACTATGAGTGTGAGAAGCAATCATGCAGCTGGGTTGCTTTTGGCAAAGATGGTACCTTACATAAAAAAAGAAAGGTGCAACACTCCGTGTTTTGAACGTGGCCGTTTCGCATTTCACCAAGCATGAAAGCGTTTTTAGCACTGCTCGAGTTTTGACCAGCTTCAAAAATGCTGTAATCTACAGTACAAAGTGCTAGGTGAACAAAGCATCTTTAGATTTGGTGCTCGAAAACCTCAAATGGCTGTGTGTGTCTATGGACACTCCACAGGCAGGTGAATGCCAAAGGTGGTGTTTATTTGTATACTACACATTGCTAGCAGTCTATCACTCCTCCTTTTTTTCAGCATTCTCTGTACTGCTGGCAGCAGCCAATGCCTGGAGCTCTTGAGTTGCCGTTGGGTACACCTGCTTGTACCTGCTGAGCTCCTCATTTGGAAACTTGATGAGGTTGTGCTCTGTCGGCCGGTTTGTGAAGGGCGTCCAAAAGCCTACAATATAAAAAAATACGTGGAAGAATGAAGGGGAAGGTTATGCTCATGAAATAAGCAGACATAAAAGGGAAAAGGCCTGCACTGGAAACACTACAAAATAATCTACATGATCCTTTGTCAAAGGGCCATTATCACTGAGATACAAATGCCTAAAGTAATGTCATGCTCAATTCTGGCATGTAACACAATGGCTGCGGAGCTCACCTCCCGCAAGGTGCCATCTATTAAACCTGACGTCGTACTAGAATGACCACATTCGCTTCACAATCCCGGCTCTTGAAGAAAGTATGCTTGAAAACACTGCTCTAACAATTCGTGCCTTGCCTATTAAGGGCGCATAAAAGGATCAGTGAATGATAAAAAACTCGACACATGTAAAAAACTCGTCGGCTCGTTGTGAAACTTATTTCTACTTCCCGAGCAATGCAGACATTGAAATGAGCACCAATATTTGACGTGTACTGCTAACCAGGAATGAAAAAACTTTTTCCAGAACTTGTCTCATTCTGTGCACTGCAGTTTATTCATACTGAGCAGCTGCAAGATTAAGGAGGGTATTTCACCAGTTGCCTCTACTTACAAGTCAACTCAGCAAGGAAACTTGACAATGAGGACAAACTTAAACTGTATTGATAGCGCACCACATTCTAATCATTAAAGGTGCACTAAAGAGGAATCTGTACCTGTCTTTTTACCGTGGGAACTCGATCTATATGTTCGGAGCATTTTTAGAATCTTCAAATTATTGTCCTGTACGGCCAATTTCCCAAATTTAAATCTGATTAAACGTCCTGGCTCCCACCTTTTTTGAACTCAATGCGGAAGGTAGGAAGAGTCAACCAATGTGTGGTGCACCTTTCAGCCAGTCCCGTGGCGGCTTCGCTTTCGGTTTTGTTTTTTAGGTTTCTGTGAATAAATAGTTTTAGTCCCAGACAGTATAGCCACAAATTAGGCCCTAGGAAATAACAATACGCATGGACTCTTTGGTTTACGTATCACTCCACCAATGGCAGAGCGGCAAGCTGCCACAGGACTGGCTGAAAAGCACTCCACGCGTTGGCTGACTCCTTCAACCTTCAGTATTGAGTTAAAAAAAAAAATGTGGGAGCGGAGACGTTTAATCCGATTTAGATTAGGGAAATCAGCCCCACAGGACAATAATTCGAAGTTTTTAAGAATGCTCGGAGCATGTAGATTGGGTTCCCGCAGTAAAACGCGAGTTCATATTCCTCTTTGGCGCACCTTTAAGAGACCACTCTGATTGAAAACGGGGATTGTGCTGTATAAATTATACAACACAAGAACACGAAATACAGGTGTCACAGCATATGCCGATTCAAGTGCATGCGTAAACAGATTTCTGGCGTGGATCACTCCGGCAGGACTATATTGCCATTCGCTTTAAAACAGTGGCAACCAGTCCTTCTCATTTTAGACATCATGAGTTTGAATCGAGTGACGGGAACTTTTAGAGTTCAAATTTCTCAGCCATAAACACATCTTTTGCAGCCGCCTAAACGTCAACATAGCCAGAGCGAGCCAGAGAATCAATTTTTACTAAAAACAATTAATGGATGGAGTTTTGCTCATTGTCCCTTTAATAGCAGACATAGTGACAACATGGATAATTTGCTGCCATCTGTTCATTGTTTCGAACTCAGCTATATAAGCTGCATAATACACAAGGAACACTTCTACAGGTGTGTTTCAGAAGCCTTCGCAAGTACATTAGCGTGCAAGTGATAGCCTTGAAAAAGGTTGGCTAAGCACAATTCTGGTCAGCGAGTGGCAGCTCCATAAGCAACAGCTCTTGGCAGCTCTAAGAGCTGTCGTTTATGGTTTAGATAGCAGCCAAATGGAATGCCTCGTATCTCCTGTTCAAACTCGTTCATTGCTTTATCCGAAGTGGCGCAGTGTTGCTAACGAGTGGTTTGCTGATTGACGGGCTACTGGGAGGCAGCTTCTGCCTCCTCCTGCAGGCATTTACGACGTTCTTGTAGAGTATTGTTTCGAGCGCAAACTTTATCTGTTAGCACTTGACAGCAGGCGGATCAGCATTAGCGGCCGAGAAATATGGAGCGGCAGCTGTTGCGCCTCCGCAACAGCTACCACCTGTTACATTTGTGATTCATGGTGAAAAACAGCGCTAACTAGACACAGCACACAAGATAAGGAAGACACCACAGCGCGTGTGGCATCTTCTTTCTCCTGTGTTCTGTCTAGTCTGCACTGTTTTTCACTATTAATATTCATCAACTAGTCCAAACTTCTGCCTTGCTACGCATGTGATCCTCCGCGCTGTGACATCATTGGTCATATGACAGGCGACATCATACAAATGTGCGGCATAGACCGGCTTCACAGAAGTTTTGCACCAGGAGATTCCACATAAACCGTAAGATACTAAGCTCTCGCTGCAAAGGTTTTTAGTTGTGGCCGTTTTGGTCATATGCTAAAAATATCGGCTCCTTGCAACCATAGAGGGAAAGATGGCGCCCGCCTATGGGAGCTTGCATGGAGCTTCCTCGAGACCACCTGTACCACCATGGGTGCTCTAAGCATCATGGGGCGGAGAGCTACCGACTGGAGAACTACAACTTTTGGGCAAAAAATAATGAAAAAAACAAACGTTCGATAATCAAGAATGTCCTAATATTCAATATCCTGTCTATAAATTGCAACGAACGAGCAGAAAAGCATGTAAATGCAAAGTTTGCCCAAAATAAGCGATGGCTTGCTCTCCAAGCACTGCAGACCACAAAAGGCAATATTTCGTGCTTAATTTAACAGGTGCACTTTCAAAAAGAAACATGTTTTTGAAAAAAAAATGTCGCTTCAACAATTTAAAAGGTTTTTTCACAGCATTTCGGAAAACAAAACCTTTTATTGGCGTCGTGTGCTGTTGCGTTCTCGCTACTATGGTTTTTGCGCACTACTTTTACGCCGAAGTCGTCTGCGCGCGGGGCGCGCCGTGTATACGGAATGGGACATTTCTGTAACAACACTCTGTGTTTCTGAAAAAAACCTACTGTCCTGCACCAAGTAGCTCATCGCCCCATGATGCTTTGCGCGCCCATGGAGGTACAGGTGCAGTGCCGAAAGCTTTCTCTCTAGTTAATAGTAAGAAACTATGCTCGCAACCATTCGCGCAGCGGCGCACATGTTTTGCATCTTACCGGGCAGTCGAATAGTTAAGCTCGTTAGCAAAACTTTTAACGAAAGGCCGTAACACAAACATTTTTTCCCCCTCTCACGCCAGATTTAATTTACTTCTGTGCCCGCCCTAACCCAAGTAAACAGCGCCATATTTTTAACAGCGTAGGCGCCTGCGTTGCAGACCCGCATATGTAAGGGGATTGATTATCCATGTGGAAACGAAGCGGCAGCAGACGTAGAAGTAACAGAATCGATAAATTACAGGGTCGTCCGTGGAAAACTAGCACTTTCGCCCAACGTATCGCGTCAAAATTGCATACATAGCCCCACAAGTTGGCCGGCAGATTATTCAGGTGAGTTTGCGTGAACATTTAGATTAATAAGCTGTAGACAAAGAAGAAAGGCTCGACAAAGTACGGCAGCTTCTGCGGGCGACTGGTGGGTATACAGCACATTACAGTAGCTGTTGGGCGCAGCTTTCAGTGTGCGTCTGAAATTTGTTTTCCCCAACGCGGCACGTGCGTAGTACCAACCTTGGATACTTGGGTGATCGGTGTGCCAGTACTTGATGGTCCGCACGATGGGAACTCCGGATCGGGTGCGAAAGTGGTCTATCCACTTGACCAGCACATCGGCACTCGTTTGGGTGACCCGCATCATGTCGCGCGTGCCGTTGAGGTACTCGGCGATGATGTACGGGTCGCGGTGCCGACGCGGCTTCAGGTACACCACGATGCCCGGATTGTCGCGCGCGAAGTTTACCAGCTCGCGCTCGATGTACTCGCGCATGCCGCGGCTTCCACCGTGCGTCTTGCAGAAGGTCAGCGTGAGCCGCTGCAGTTGGCAGACATACCGCCCGATGCCATTGTAAGCCGGCGCTTTGAGATACGCAGCTGCCTTATGAGCCATGTTGACTGCGTACCAAGCTTATCCTCTTATCACAGTCGCTCCGGATTCGTGCCAGCGATCGAACGGCTCCGTTCGTGTTTTCAGCAGCTAGTACGCGCGTGCGAGCACCGCAGCACGGGCGACGCCATTTTAAATGTGTCGTTGGATTGTAGCCGCTTGCGACGAGCCCATGCAAGACTAGACGAGACGCTTGACGAGACTGCTCGTTTCAAAACTCGCCAAATTTGACGAGAGTTTCGTTTCCGCTCGTCCGACGCCACGTAGACCACGTCGCCCGCTGGAATCCAGCGGTCGAGCCAAGACGGGACTACCGCGCGTTCGCGTTTCGCGCCAGACACGAAGTACGCTAAAGGCGGTGTGGGTGCGCGGCGTTTCGCGGGCGTTTGATGTGTCCTCGGATCACCATGCCTCGACGTGTGGTCAGCGTGCAGTTGCGACCGCGGGACAGAATTCACGACCGTCGGAGAAGCTGACTGGCCTCCGCCGTAGACATCGACGGGAGCTTCGTCGCTACGACGGCGGGAGCAGCCCGGCGTTGGCGGCAGAGCCAAAATCCTGCGTTGTTTCCCGGAAACTGCGCGGGACCGACGCCAAGATCAGGTAAAGTTAGCTTGCTGTCTGCATAGGAAAGTTCGCTTAACCCCCTTCCTTCCTCATTTGCAAACGCAAGCACGTCTCGTCTGTTGGGCAACACCGTTTCGCGCGCCAGACGAGCCTAACCAGCCTGCCGGGGGGCTGATTGCTAACCCACTACGTTACTGAGTTGGCGCAGTGCAGTGCATTTCATTTGTCTCTCCCGCGCTTCTCCTTCGTAACTGGTTCCGTTTCGTGCGCCGTGCTTTTTTCTTTTTTGTTTCTCGCGATCTCGCGCCTTGCCTGCGCTGCTCGTTGAGCGTGTCCGAGCGCGGGCTGGCATGAGCGCGCGCTCGTCTGCGTACGCGGCAAGAGCGCCGACCGCGGCACTGTGCGATCGCTGCCGGCTTGGACGGAGCTCTCTCCTCGGCGACCCGCCTCCCTTCTGACCGCGGCGAGCAGCGAAGCACCCCCGGTACGCAGTCCTTTCAGCGCTTTTCGCGATCCTTTGCGCTTCCAGGGCCAGCGCCTCGGCCGCCTAGCCGCAACATCTGCCGCTTTAGGGGCGATCCCGGGGTTTTCTGTTCGATTCGCCTCGTGCTCCGCGCCAGTGTGTTGAATCCCGCGGGTCCTGTCTTCGGAACGGTGTGATTTACCGCGCTGCTCTCGTTCGGGCGTCGATTTTCGGTATCGCTCCCTCGGCTGGGGTCCTTATTATCGAGAATATTTGATTTTTTGCCCGGTTCTGTAGCCGCCGGCTGTTGGGCTCTCGGTCTGGCTATGTGCCGAGCCGGGGGCGCAGACAACGCGCCCACCGCTTGTAGTACTCCTGCCAGCGATGGTCGTCTGCACCGATTTTATTCGAGGTGGGAAGTCCCGACCGGATGGCGGGTGACTTGTTCCAGCCTGTTCCCCCGGCCAAAAAAAAAAAAAAAATCGGGCGCTGTGATACCTGCCCCGTGGCTCGTGCACACGCGACCTGGCACCAAGCTACGTTTCCCTCTGCCCGGTCTAATAGCTTGTGACCTCTGACCTTCGCTTTCATAATCGTGTTTCAGTCAGCCCCTGTAATAGCTGTTTTTTTTTTTCCGCTGAATAATTATTACCCGAGTGCCGTGATTGTCGATAGAACCAAGTTAAAGCGGCGCCTGGAAGAATGCCCGGTTAATTCAGTTTAGCGCCAGCGTATTGAATACAGCCTTCGTCGATCAGGCGCAACGTGACGCCCGAACCTAATTTTATCCAAGTTTCGTTTGAATTTCGCGGCAAAAAGTTGCGGATCTCGGGGGCGCCGCGCCATATGTTGCCCTTTAGTGGTTCCTAGTTTGACCTTTCGAAAGTGAAGGCTATGCTATGATCGCTGTTTTTTTTTTTAATTTCAAGGCCAATCGCTTTTGATTGACCCAATTTTTTACCTCGTTTTACTGGCTCATGCTTGGAGCCAAAAGCTTCCAGCGAGCTTGCCAGATTTTTGTGTTATATTTATCGCTGTCTGGAAGCGTGTATTCCCTGCCAACCTCATACGTGCTGGGACGCGCTGCCTACTCTATTCGTAGATCGGTGTCATGAGCCCGTGTATAGATCGTCGGCATTCGTACCTTCATGCTGGCGCAGCCTAGTCGGCTGTGCCTTATCTTCAGTACGGCGCGAAAGCCCGGCCTACGGCGCGCACTCTTATCTGATGCCTGTATCTTGAAACAATGCCACTGGAATAACAAAAAAAGTTCGCGAACGCGACCCGCAGGAGTACGGCGCTTCATGCCGCGACTACGTCGCACGATTTATTGACCTCAATTGCTAATTCCCGCGGGTTTTTGGCGGCTGAATCGGGGTTTTCGCTTCCTCCCTGGGTTACCCGCCAATCGCGTCGTGTGTTCGGTCGCCCGCTGCGTTGACCTTTTGCTTCGTTTGAGAAGACTGCACGCATTATAGGTCGTGCCCGTAAGCGGGATGATGATTCTACCCAGAGCAGCGTGCCGCCTTCGAAAGCCGCTGCAGGGGGACTTGATAGTGCGTTTTTCTTTTATTTGTTAAGCCTCCCCCCCTGTCCGTGAGCGGTCTTTTGGACTTGCTGATGGTGCTTTTCCGTCACTTCTGCTGCGTTTGCTGCTTCGTGCGCAAGTGCACCTCCAGGAGTCTTCAGAATCTCCCCAGCCATGTCTTCTTCTCCGGCCTCTATCTTATCGCTCCCTGCTGGCCAGCGTATTTTTCTTTTTTTTCTGCAGCTTTCGCTGATCCGTCGTGAATTTGGGGGACGACGTCGTATTCTTGTATCTTGCAAGCAGTGGCAGTTGTCGTCTGCTTTATTCGTTGCAGGCGACTTCGAGTCTTGCTTTCGTCTGCATGGCTTCCATTTGGCGACCTGAGAATCCACCCGTTGAGGATCATCTTCGACAGTCAAACCACTAGTGTTTTTGGCTGTTTTGAAAATTGAAAATTGGTTGTTTTGGGGAAAGGAAATGGCGCAGTATCTGTCTCGCATATCGGCGGAGGCCTGAACCGCGCCGCAAAGGAAGGGATAAAGGATGGAGTGAAAGGCAGAAAGAGGTGCCGTAGTGGAGGGCTCCGGAATAATTTCGACCACCTGGGGATCCAAACGCGGTCGCCACGGTCGGGTTCGAACCCGCGGGTACTCGGCAATTATACTGCCATTTTTTCGTGCCTCACTTTAAGTACGAACTACACGTCACTGCCGTCATTCGGTTGATCAATAATAATAATAATAATAATTGGTTTTTTGGGGAAAGGAAATGGCGCAGTATCTGTCTCATATATCGTTGGACACCTGAACCGCGCCGTAAGGGAAGGGATAAGAGAGGGAGTGAAAGAAGAAAGGAAGAATTAGGTGCCGTAGTGGAGGGCTCCGGAATAATTTCGACCACCTGGGGATCTTTAACGTGCACTGACATCGCACAGCACACGGGTGCCTTAGCGTTTTTCCTCCATAAAAACGCAGCCGCCGCGGTCGGGTTCGAACCCGGGAACTCCGGATCAGTAGTCGAGCGCCCTAACCACTGAGCCACCGCGGCGGGTAGCGGTTGATGAAACCGAAACAGCGTCAAGAAGAAATTCAATCAGTTTAGCGTTCTTAGGCCAGTACAATGGGATGCACGTTGTATATCAATGTCTAACTAAATTTAAGGCGCACTTGAGCTTTCTTGCGTGCGGAAATGCGGGGGCATTTCGAATTCTGTTGCCTCCTCAGTTATTTAGTTAGCCAGTTAATCATTGATGATAACTAATTAATTGACCAGTTGCTTAATTTACTCACTGATCATTTGTTATGTGTTGTTATTAGCTATTTTAAGTGGTCGCTTTAATTAAATAATTTGTAAATAGCTAAATTATTTGGTCAATATTGTATTTTAACGTTCGTTCAATTCTGGAACTAGTAATTCGCCAATTTCGTGAATTACGTTGGAGCAGTTAGCGAGATTCATCGCCTTATTATGTAGTACATTATTTTATATAGTTATGTGGTCATTTAAACTTTCCAGTTTATCCGTATTAATCGCCGCCGCGGTGGCTTAGTGGTTACCGCGCACGGCTGCTGGCCCGAAAGACGCGGGTTCGATTTCGACCGCGGCGGTCGAATTTCGATGGACGAGAAATTCTAGAGGCTCGTGCACTGTGCGATGTTAGTGCACGTTAAAAAACCCCAGGTAATCGAAATTTCCGGAGCCCTTCACTACGGCCTCCCTCATAGCCTGAGTCGATTTGGGACGTTAAACCCCCATAAAATATAAACTATCCGTATTAATCGTTACAGATCACAATTGCGCTCTTTCCTATATGATCGACACTTCGTGAGGACGCGCTCTGTCTATGGCCCGTGGCCTGTCCACGCCACTCACGAGCTGCAAGAGATGTTTTCGCATTAATACGTTTCTTTTCTGCGTCGGCGCAAGCCAAGAGAGGCAGTCGCGTACGTGGCAGAGCCGTAGTATCGCGTAACCCGACACGCCTGGCCGCATGCATTCCATGCCCTGTGCGCGTGCCTACGAGCCATAAAACCGTCGCGTTATAGTGCTATAGTCGCGTGGAAGCATCAAATAGTTTGTCTTTCAGCGGGCCGCCATATTTTAGTGCCAGCGAGGGAGGGCGCCCTGTATTCTCGTCAGAGCCCCAGTGCACAATGCACTTCTCTCTTTTTAGACATTTTTAAAACGTACTACGGCACCTCTTTCTTCCGTTCTTCTTTCACTCCCTCCTTTATCTCTTCCCTTACGGCGCGGTTCAGGTGTCCAACGGTGTATGAGACTGATACTGCGCCATTTCCTTTCCCCCCAAACCAATTATTATTATGCTCACCTTGCTGCTCCATGTAGTCACCTTTTCAACAGTTGTGTAGAACAACCGGCCTTCCAAGTTGGTTGCTTTGTCTAAGCTTCCTGCTGCTACCAGCGACCAACTCCCAAGTTGGTCGTACTGCTTAAGAGAGTATATACAGCTATCTTTTCGGGTGCGTGTTTTCTTCTTTGTAATGATGCGTAAGGCATTATTATACATGGATTACCGCGTGGTATTCTCCTGCGGCCGCTAAATTGTATATAATCGATTTTTTTCTCGTGCTGTATCGGTTTTGAGTTTGAACAGCGGAACGATGACTGTGTCGTCAGTGTGGTTATAGGTCGCGTGAGGCATGAAAAAAAACAAACTGCAGTATGCTTCTACATTTGTTGTTATTCCGAATCTTGAGGAAGGCTTTCTTCAACACTGTAGTTAATTAAAACGATGAATCAGCGATTATAGCGCAGTTTTTTTTTTTTCATTTCTCACGTGACATATAACCGTGCACACTTTGACGTCACACCCATCGTTCGGCTGCTGAAACCGAAACACCGCGAGGAATAAATTTCATTATAAACTATTTAATTGTCTTAGGCGAATGCCATATGGTGATTCATGCATCATTGTAGAGGAAAAAATAGGTGTCCGAAATTAGGTCTCTCTACTCCTTTAAACATGGGATCACTATGGTCGGATGAAACTCAAAAACGAAGCTGCAGATGCACCTCAAAGGAGGACCTCCAGATAATGGCGTCGACCTATGTCATAACGTCGCTGTTAATCACCTTTGTTCGGCTAGCGTAACATCACAGGGAGCGGCGGATGAAAGGCTGTTAACCGTGGCGTCGTGAAATACGGTCGACGCCATTGGCTGGGGGAGCTCCTTTGAGGTGCATCTGCCGCTATGTTCTTGAGTTGTATGCGTCTGTAGTAGTTTAGCTTTTAAGTATTGTCTTAATGCCCCTGAAGCCACAAAGCTGGCATCAGCGACATGTGCATAAGTATGCCCGAAATCGAAAAATACTCTAATAATACTCTAATAATCTTTTTCTTAACCTATAAATCTCTTAGGTTTTTTCTTGAAGGGACCATTAGCCATGGGATCCTGTAAGTTTTATCCGGCGTTCTCAGTGCGTGGGCATCACGGAGATAAGAATGCTTGTGAAAGCGTAAGCACGCGTTTTTGGCTCCTGTTCAGTTTGCAGAACGACATAACGGGACGTAAGACGCACAGCGAAATACGTAATTGGCCTAATTTAGCTTAATTTATTGTTAGCGCCCGTGTTTGCTTCCTCTTCTTGTCTTGTCCATGTTGCTACTGCGCTGTAATCTTGAGTATGCGCAGCGGAAGTAAATTTACAAACGGAAAAAAAGAGGATCCTTCCCTCTTTTTTTTTCTTCCAGGGAATGGAGGGGCTTGGCAGTATTTCTTCTTTAGAAGACACGGCATGTCACTGCGTGTTTACAGCTTATCTCGGTGTCAAATTTAGCGCATAAAACGGATGTGTCCGGACTTCATGGTCCGCGAAACAGCGCAGAACAACAACAAAAAAAAAACAAGGACGAGGCAGTAGTGATGGCAGTAGTATAGGACATGTACAAGCGCAGGCTTAAAATAGTTTTTATATTCATTGGGAGCGCCACCGCCCCCCCCCCCCTCCCCACCTAAAAAAAAAAAAATCAAAGCCGCTAGGAAACTATACGTAAAATAAAAAGTAAATAAATTGTGAAGTGTTTAAAGAAGAACGAGCTCTTTGTGAGAGTGACAATGCATATACACTCTAAACAGAAAGGATTAAAAAGGGGGCAAGCTGAGCTCTAGCGCAGTCCATAGAGGACACCTTTATAGGAGAACTAGCTTTCAATAGGCTCTCCTATAGAACCTATTGAAAGCTAGTTCTCGTGTCCTCGTCGTCTCAAGCGCTGTTTCGTCGACCACTTGACGCGTGCTTTGCTTAGCGAGAGAGATTTCGCAGGCTGCAGAGAGTGTTTGAACAGCTAAACACGCAGGGATAGCAGGCAAGGCAAAAGATGGATAACACGCCGAAATTACTCAGACACACGCCTTGCAAAGGTCGTCATATCCACTGCTCTCTGCGATAAAGAAATGTGATTCCTCATAAAACGTCGGCGCTGTGTGGAAAACTCGTTTATAGCTATACATTCTGAACGAGAACACCTTCGACGGAAGTCCGTCTGGTCGGGTTTGAAATAAAATTCGAGAAATATTAGCACAAATACAACAATTTATCTTACAAGCCCAACAGCCGCCGCGGTGGCTTAGTGTTTATGGCACGCGGCTACTGACCCGAAAGACGCGGGCTCGATCCCGGCTGCGGCGGTCGAATTTCGATGGAGGCGAAATTCTATAGAGGCCCGTGTGCTGTGCGATGTCAGTGCACGTTAAAGAACATCAGGTGGTAGAAATTTCCGGAGCCCTTCACTACGGCGTCCCTTACAGTCTGAGTCGCTTTGGGAAGTTAAACCCCCTTAAACCTTAAACCAAACATTTTAATCCCAACGTTTCGAGATCAACTCGGTCACTCCTTCAGGGTCACTTTTTCGAGGTCCCTTCTGCAGGGACCGCGTTCAGTCAGCCCTGAAGAAGGGACTGAGTTGGTCTCGAAACGTTAGGCTTAGAATAAACTCAATTGGTTGCTGCCTTTCCCAACTTCTAGTACTATAGTTGTATCTACTATCCCGGAGTGGTACAGAACGGTTCAGTATCCCACGACTTCACACTGCTTGCCATTTCGCTCCTCAGAGGTTGCAGCGAGCGGAAAAAAACAGTACCGTGCCCATTTAAAAGGCCGCATCCCTTTAACTTGTGTTTGCTCTTTCTTATCTCTATCTCTTATCACCTCCCCTTCAGCACTTCTCTCTAGGCGCTGTCGTCCCAGAGTCGGTTAAAAGGCGAGCATTTCCGTTGTTCCTAAACTGCCCCTCCTCTTCCCTTACTAACGTCCAAAGGGGCCACAGAAAGGTGTGTTTGAGCTTGGCTTTAAAATGCTTGCACTATGTAGAGTACAGGCCACCGAGCGTCCATGCCGCGTACGAGACCTCTAAAGCGAGCGGGAAATTTACAATACAATTTTAAAAACTCCCGCTTTCGCACCTCGCGGCGACGCGCGGTGCCGGGCTTTCGCACGAAAACCTGGCATACGACGTCACGTCTCGCAAATGACGTCAGCAGCCGGTCGTAATGGTTGGTTCACAGCGCCAACTTCTTTCAGACGTCACGCGCTACAGCGGCCGCGGCCGCAGCCGGCGGAGGTAGGGGAGGGGCCGAGTGAGTGGGGCCGGCGGAGGAGCGCCGCCGTTTTGGCGTGCGAGAGGAGAGGGAAAGGCGCGAAGACGCGGAAGTTCAAATTTCGTCTGCATATAACTCGGCTTCCACAAAACGCATTAAAATAATTCTCGCGGGGGGTTAATTATGAACCGTCGTCTTTTAACATCCCAGACATATCGCAGCTTTATTGAGACCCCCATTCTGGGTCCCTTTAACAATTCACGTTGACTCCCATAACGTTTTGCACGCAGCCATTATTAAGGAGGAAAAAAAACTGCATTGAACGCCACGACCATTTATCTCGAGTGAGGAAGGTGATTATCGCTGTCGGTGTGATTGAGAGTCCGTGGAATTCCCGGTAATTTTTGTTCTTTGTGCCTTAGTCCTCCCGCCTTTTTTTTTCGTAATCAACCGTAATTGGTTGCCTAACGTTCGCCCCATGTACTGTCTTCGTTACAAGTACCGTATCTTCGAATTATATACGTGTTCGCCCAGCAGTCTGCACGGTACACATACGATCTCTCTCATAACACGGGACCGCAGCAGTGGCCTATAGTGGTTTGAGCGTCTGCCTCGCAAGCGGGATGTGCGGGGTTCGATTCCAGTGCCGCCGGGTATCCACCTTTGATGCAGTGATATACAAGCTTTTTCCTGGCTTGGTTCTTGGCTTATTTTAATAATAATAATTGGTTTTTGGGGGAAGGAAATGGCGCAGTATCTGTCTCATATATCGTTGGACACCTGAACCGCGCCGTAAGGGAAGGAGCGAAAGAAGAAAGGAGGTGCCGTAGTGGAGGGCTCCGGAATAATTTCGACCACCTGGGGATCTTTAACGTGCACTGACATCGCACGGCACTCGGGCGCCATAGCGTTTTTCCTCCATAAAAACGCAGCCGCCGCGGTCGGGTTCGAACCCGGGAACTCTGGATCAGTAGTCGAGCGCCCTAACCATTGAGCCACCGCGGCGGTGAAACGCTTAAGAAATGGGTCTTTGAACCCAAGTTGAGTAATTTAAAAATATCTTGCGCCAAGTTCCTCTCTGGATGCAGATGCCCTTACGCTATAAAAATGTATCATCATTGTTCATAACGTGGTCACTTTTATGCGTCGGTATGGGGAACCTGCGCTGCCAAGGTGGCACTGCAATTGTTCCATTCGGTGACTCAAAACTGCTTTTGTCAGCCGCTTGGGCCGCTTCAAACGCGAGAACACATTCTGCGCGATTAGACACCCGCGTTTGGCTGACAGCATTCATTGCCCAGCTTCTCTCGGCGTAGCCCAGATAGCTGACGCACGGCACGTGCGCCTTCGACAGAGCGCGGAGGCTCACGCCAATAAGCGCCTGAAGTACTAAGAGTACTACCCAAAACTGCTTGCTCTTCTCGCTGGGCAGTGTGTTATGGCGCTGCAATCGGCACCGCAAACTTCAGCGCAAGTTCCCCATAGACGCATTCCTTCTTAAGACCGTGATAAGCGCAACTTTTTAGTCGAAGCACTGAAAACGGCGTTCATCGTGGCATTGTACAGTTCGCTCTGTTTCGCTAGTCCGAAGCGTTGTAGCGCCGTGATCTCGCTTGCAGGACGTACAGCAGTCCTGTCTGACGTCACTTGACCCTGTAACACCAAACCGTAAAAACGCTAGATAAAAGCTACGAACTTCCAATATTTAGTCAGTACTGCATTGCGCGAAGGTAAAAAAAAAGAGAAAAGTTTGACTAACAAAGTTACGAGTACTGCTCAAGTATAATGGAATTATACTTTCCGTGTGTCTCTGGACGGCAAAACTGCGCAAAACATACTACTACTACTGCTACTACTACTACTACTACTACTACTACTACTACTACTACTACTACTACTACTACACTACATTTTGATCTTAGCCGATAAGAGGCCGAGAAGCGATACTACTACTACTACTACTACTACTACTAATAATAATAATAATAATAATAATAATAATAATAATAATAATAATAATAATTGGTTTTTGGGGAAAGGAAATGGCGCAGTATCTGTCTCATATATCGTTGGACACCTGTACCGCGCCGTAAGGGAAGGGATAAAGGAGGGAGTGAAAGAAGAAAGGAAGAAGGAGGTGCAGTAGTGGAGGGCTCCGGAATAATTTGGACCACCTGGGGGTCTTCAACCTGCACTGACATCGCACAGCACACGGGCGTCTTAGCGTTTTTTCTCCATAAAAACGCAGCCGCCGCGGTCGGGTTCGAACCCGCAAAACATACTGACGCGTGCAGTAAATCGCGGCGTCAAAATTGAAAACTGTTCCGTCGCCTGCCAGTTCAACAGTATACGGTCACAGGAAGGTTTGGGTGGATTATACCTTAGTTGTATTCCGCCTGATTACCTTGCGGTTGGCACTTTGACCTTAAATTTCATAAATATGGTAAAAAAAGACCCGTTTGGGCAATGATGTAAGGAATCTATGAAGTGCACATCAGGAAGCGCATATGTAAACTATTCGCATACATATATATTTTTATTTAGCATCCCAAAGCGATTCGGGCTATTAGGCACGTCGTAGCGGAGTGCTGCGGGATATTTCGACCACATTGAGTTCATTAACTTGCACTGACATCGCACAGTACACTGGCCTATATATAGCATTTCGCCTCCATCGAGATGCGACCGCCGCGGCCGTGATCGAACGCGGGTATTTCGTATCAGCAGCCGAGCACCGTAACCACTAAGCCACCGCGCTCTGTATAGTATGTGATGCGGCGGGCATTTAGAGATAGTGTGAAAACGCCCCTCGAACGATATTTAGATCAGTGCATGCAGTTGTAGAGGTATGGGAGAGGCCTTCGCCTCCTGTGCTGGGCCTAATTCGACTCATGATGATGCATTCCTTGCCTTCCGAATGGATGGCCCGCAACGTTGGTGTCATAACCGCCATGTTAAAAGAAACTGGAATGTCGTACCATTGACACGTATCCGCTTCTGTCGGGCAGCATGGATCAGACGACCACTTTTCATATACCGCGCGCGTTTAATGCGTCTGTTTTTGATCTGGCCCGGATAACTAAACCTGACGAGTGTTGAACTCTCATCGACGTTTAACACAAATGGGAGATTAATCCACCGTGCCATTTTGGCGCTTAATAAGTACGCCTTTTTGCCGAACGAAGCCAGTACAGCCACGGATAAATAGTTGGATGATAAGAGCGTCCCCTTTGAAACGGGGCGGTGGCCACCATGCTCGGCTTTTCTTGCATTCATTTTTTGCTTTTTATTTCTCTAACGGCATTATAAATCGGCCTATATATTCGCAATTTTAATATACGTTTTTAATCTCACACGCCCAACAATGTCACATCTCTGCCACCCAGCCAACTACTGGGTGGCGACAGAACCACCCAGCTGCAGGAACTCACGTGATTCGTGGCTGGGTATCGAAGCCATTAGTGTCAACTCTGCCTATCGGTAGCGCAGTATAGATTAGCGCTGCGTTTAGAGCGCGGAAGGGCCTATCAAGGCGGCGTTTTCGTCTGCTGTCAGACCGCATTTTTCCAGTAGTAAACTTCCTTTGCACGCGTTGTATGGTGTGCATTAGTGTCTTAATTTAACTAACCAACTCACGCCTTCACCATTTCTGTGGTGCGCTGTATTAGCCCTTAATGTCTGATACCGAACGAAACTCCGCGGCAGCACCGGATACTGTTTTTTTCGTTCGTCTAGCTGTTTCCATTTCCCGCCTTTTTTTGTTTGTGTGCGCCTTGCCGGGTTTTCGTCCGCTCTGGTGACACTGCCGGGTGAAATTTTACTACCGCTAAAGCTGCTTGGGAAAAACAAGCTGCGGCAAGTCCTAGCAAGCAGCGCCGTTCTCGGCTCCGTGTCCTGCGGAAGGCGTGACGTCACAGGCGGGCGACCTGCGCCAGCGAGGTGGTGTCGTCGCACGCTGGCTGTAACACGAACCGTTATGACTGCTGTATTGTTTTCGGCGCACGCTGACACCGCGTCCGGCGGAATTCTGACGCCGGCGTTAACCCAAACGATATTCTTTTTCTTTTACATAAAGGAGGGTTCTATAGGAAAAAGCTGGCTGTCGGCACCAGGATTCGTACTCCTGAGCTGGACGAACAGCAAAGAGACCCATGGGCCTTGATCGCAGAGCACGCCACTCTCGCGCAGTTGTCTCGGCGGAGGCCGTGTGTTGCGTATGCGTCAGTATCTGAGCTGTGCCGTGCAGTTCGTCTGAACGCCGCAGGTGGCGTGACAGTTCTGTCAGCCTTCGAATCTTGGCTCAATCAGAGCGCCTGATTTGATACACGGGTTATACAAGAAGTAAAAAAAGGAGTAGACTGTTCTCTTGTGCACTCCTTTTTATGGAAGGGAGCTTAAAGCAAAAACACTGACAGGGGGGTGGGGTCACATTGGTGTGGCGTGCCATCGCGGAAGACAATCAGGCTGTGTTGACGAACCGCATCCGGTGTTGTTCACCCGACCATTTCCTCTCCACTGTCTGTACTTTGCTGATACTGCCGTCTTGTCTCTCACGCGCTTGCATGTATAAACAGCATCGGCCCGTTTAGTCAGCGTTCGGTTCGGCCGTCGTCTGCCGGCTTTTATGAGCGATAGTTGCGTGTGCGTAACTACGGGTAATAAAAGGGCTTCTCGGCGTCATCACATGTGGTGAAACCGCCGCGGTCGCTCAGTGGTTACGGCACCCGGCTGCTGACCCGAAAGACGCGGGTTCGATGCCTGCCGCGCCGGTCGCATTTCGATGGAGCCGAAATTCTAGAGGCCCGTGTACTGTGCGATGTCAGTGCACGTTAAAAACCCCATATGGTCGAAATTTCCGGAGCCCTCACTACGGCGTCCCTCATAGCCTGAGTCGCTTTCGGACGTTAAACCCCCCCCAATACCAAACCATATGTGGTGGCCGGAAACCCGCCGGAGTCTACCCTCTCACCAATAAGAGTGTTACCGATGTGGGTGTACCACTCTAATTATTGGTGCTTAAGCAACTGCAGCTTCCATGCGCCAAACGCAGGGTTGAACTGCTTTTTCTGACCTGAATAGGTTCAGCATTTCGAAACTGTCACTATAGATTAAATTCCTCTAATCGTCTTTAAGTGATCGCAGTGGCCAGCATCCCAAAAGTGCATAAATCATTTCCAACTTTGAGTGGACCCTTTTTCCCTTTTTTGCAGGGTTTAGACAAATTCACTCTTTTAAAAGATCTGTGTGGACCATCCACCTTGCTGTTGGCGCTATTTGACCACAACTGCCCTTAATGCTCCACAAAAATCCACCACGACCACTATCATCACCATCATAATGTCCTGTGGTCATGCCATCCGCGGCTGGACCTGGGGAGTGTTGAGCTTTTTTTTTTTTAAGTAGGCCCAAAAACCACGCGCCATATTGATGCCCTTATGGTTGGTTGCCCTACCGAAGGGACCGGAGTTTTCGCAGACGACGGCGGCAGCCCCGAGCAACACGTTGTTGTTAACCGTACTGGAAGCTAGCGCTCGCTGGACGTGACTCATGGCAGCAAGCTGCTCAACTGCGGGCCGTTTTCAGGGCGGGTGGCTCGTGCACTTGTCTGGCAACGTCGAGCCTTCAGGTCACGCGATCTAAACTCGTGCTTCGTTGACCGTCGATAACGTGAAACTGGCCGAAGCCGCATTTGTGAGTCTGCGCTCGCCGCGAGATCTACCGACAGCCATAGCGGACATTTTGCTCTGTCTGGTATTTATATGAGCGGAGAACGTTCGCAACGGCCGTTGCAGAGTACGGCATTAACCTGAAGGTCCGAATCTCTCGAGGCGCCGCGGTGGCCGAGTGGTTATGGCGCTCGGCTGCTGGCCCGAAAGACGCGGGCTCGATCCCGGCCGCGGCGGTCGAATTTCGGTGGAGGCGAAATTCTAGAGGCCAGTGTACAGTGCTATGCAAGTGTACGGTAAAGAGCACCAGGTCGTCGAATTTTCCGGAGCCCTTCACTGCTGCGTCTCTCGTAGCCTTTGGGACGTTAAACCCCCATAAATCATAAACCGAATTTCTCGCTTGATTTTACGACTTTGAAGGCATTCCGTTGCCGTTCGTAAAAGCATACAGTCTTTGTCAGAAGTTTAGAGCCCAGGGCGTCTGCTTGTAAGCCGTGCTGTGGGGCTATCCTTATATAGCATTCGTCCTACCCGTTGGAGCAGGCAGAACTAAAATCTCACCTTCGGGAGATTTGGAACTCTGAGAATGCATTACAAGCCACACGGTGTCATTCATAACCAAACCCCGAGGGCTCTAAACTTTTGACCAAGGGCTGTGCCTATCTATAAATGTTAAGTAAAAGCTTTTGTACCCCGCCATCGTTTGCACGCTCCCCTCATGATGTTTGCAGGACTGACGCCATCTACGTGACGAGTATTTCTTCTCTAGATCTTGTTCCCTGCTTTCGATAGGATTGCAATAGATTACAATATGTATACCGAAAGAAAGCACCCATCCAACCTTTATATCTGCACCTTTATGTTGCCTATCGCGCAGCGACTTTTTTTCTTTTTATGTGACGTGATCAAGTGATTGTACTCAAAGGGTATGGGAACGTCCCTTTGCAAAGGTCCTCAGCGAGTCGTCGACGTCAGAGATATGGCCCTTTTGTAGCGCCCACCTGTGAAGAAAGTTTCTCGCGAACAGCAGAGAAAGCCGAATGCCTAACCACCGCTTTCGTCAGACCTTGGGCGTGTATGTAGACTCGGCGTGAACGGCCGCATTTCGATAGATGCGACGAAAATGGCGGTGCACTTGACTCGCCACGGGCAGTATCTCCTCTGCCCCTTCTCAATAGGGCGCCCTTCGTGACTGATGTGTATACCTTGCGTGATGTGTACTGAGCGGACTTTGTGGCAGTATCTTATCGCCCGTCATCAAAGCTAGATTTTAAAGTCGTGTAAAGCCGAGTTAAATGCAGCCTTGTCAGGCGGCGGGAAGCGTTTGAGGGGGGGGGGGGGGGGGGGGGTGCAGGTGCTTTTAGGCGCGCTCTGATTCGGCACCCACGTACCGCCGTCACAAGACGGAGCTTACTGGTTTCGCCTAGCTCGCAGTTGTTACTTCATGCGTCGAGTTCTGGTTAACTTCCAAGGCTGACTCGTCAATTCACGCATGAGCTGGTTACGTCAAGGTCGGCTCGTTGCAACATACGGGGACTTCCCGGGTTTCCTTTCGTTAAGGCGCCTACGTTTGTAACGCAGCTGCAGTGCTCCGAAAATGTCAGTGCTGCCAGATATATCTTGTATTGTGCTTAGTGACGGTTGGCTATCGGGAAGCGTTACCATTAGGGCTAGCGTTCACGGCTAGCGTGAACATGGAGAGGGCGACTCCGAGCACGGGAACGCGGTCGAAGCTCTACGGCTCTGACCCTTTGTGGTAGAACGCGCGGGTCCCCTATGAGCAAGGCCCTGATCCACCTCCACTTCTGCGCATGCCCAAAGAGTGGGGGGAATGGAAAAAGAAAAAGAGCGGCGCGGTCGCGTTCCCGGCGTAATGTCCCGCGCGTGCTGCACAGCTGGTGGCCACGCGTATTTCTCTCATCCTCCTTTCCCTCAGTCTCCCGCCGCATCTAACGGTCGCAGCTGGCATATTTCACGCAGCCGGCAGAGGTCGCGCGCCGCGCGCTCCCATCTCCGGCCGTTATGCGTCCGCGCCTTTCGAAAGGGAAGGCGAGAGAGGGCCTGTGTGTTGAGAGGGAGGCTTCACGGAGTCTGGGTCTAACAGTTAGGTGCAGTGCTCCGTAAGGCTGTGGGATTCTGCAGCTGCCGCCATTTGCGGGGGCTGCTCTTACTCGAGGATTAAGGGCTGCCCGAAGTGAAACACCGAGCTGCCATTTTGGAGCCGAGGATCTTCGAGAGCTCCGTGTTCCGGAATCCGCGTCGAATCTCCCAACTGCGCTCTGTCGTCGAGTTCCTTTCTTGGTGTGTTTTCTTTCATTTTTGCAGTATGCGATGTTTTCCGGCGAAATAAAGAAAAGCTGTGGAGGTTCCCATGCGTTCTTAGTCTAAGTGCTTTCATCCACTTTCCAGATTTCTTTATCGGGCCCTTGGTCTGTGGTGTCCTCATCTGGGTTGTTTCCCGTAGGCCCAGAAGCGGCTGTTGCGCTAATTCAAGCGTATTTACCCGGGCCGATGTCCAAGACCGCCTATTTTGGTGCTTTGCTGCGTTGTGAGGAAGTTCTGAAATCGCATTGCCAAGGTGTGTTTGAGCTTGTTCATTTCGTTCTCCTGACCCTGTTGCGTAAGCAATGATGACGTTGTGGTTTGTGGTGCGCGGCGTACGTTTCTGGAGCGGACCACTGATGGGGACACCGAACTTTTTTCAATGCATACTTTTTTTTCTGCTCAAGACTTAATACGAAACAAGCGGATATACGTCCCAGTGCCGCTTGATGCATTTGATTTTTTAGTCTCTGCTTGTATGTACTGAACATTTTATATATTCCCTTGTTTCATTTTTTAACCTCTATCCCCGAGCTTTAATCGAATCCTTTTTGGAGTTCCAGTGTAATGAGTCAATAAAATGAAGTAGATCAAATCAACTGCGCCAGTGTTCAGTATTCCCGAGCTATAAGCTCCCTTCCTTTTTGCTGCTCGCATTTCGTTGTCGCCGATATTCCACTTTGTTGTACCGACTGTCGCCGATATTCCACTTTGTTGTACGGACTACCGCATTGAATCAACCGTTCCTGTACTTGTGGGGCCCGTAGTGCTGGTCGCGTCGCGTGTGTGTGTGGGGGGAGAGTGGTAGAGGGAGGGAGAGGGGCGGACACGCGCGGTTGTAACAACAGGTTGGTGAGCGAGGGAGCCACTTGTTGCGCGCAGATGCCGGAGTGCGCCCGTTGCGCTCCGCTCATCTGCCCGTCGGATATAGATGTTTGCTTTTGTTTCTTTTTTGTTTATCTTTATTTGCTCTCTCGACGGGCGTTTCCTGCTGGCTCTCTTCCTCTCCCCCTCCGCACCGCCTTTTTTGTCTCTGGCTAATCTGACGACTGGCGTCAACCGGCGGCTGCCCGTCAGCTTGCCGTGTGTTACACAGCCCAATTCTCTATTGTGTTTGCTCAGGCGGATGGATCCCGAGTCGTGCGGGTCCTTTATGCGCTGAACGGGGCGCGTTGCGAAGACAAGCGCCGGTTGTGGAATTGGTTGGTTCGGCGTGCTGCGCGCCTTTCGTGACGGCGGGCTTCGTTCTGCTGACGATCGTTTCGTTGGCTGCCGCCTGGGTGCATCTTCAGCGACGCCGTGTACTCGCACAGCGAAAGTGTGCGCTGTGTATGGAGGCAACTTAACGTTTACGGCGCGGGAAGCTTACGAATAGGGACGTTTATAATATGGTCGCGCAGGCACAGGACAGTAACGCCCCTCCCTCCGGTTATTGTCCTGCAACTGCACACTGGCCCCTCGCCATTCCCGTATGCCCCAACTGATAGTATTCTATAGAGGTCTCTTCATATTGCTCTGGAAGCGCAGAGTGCGCGAGCTGGAAGAATTTTCAATTTTAATTGCTACTTAGTCAGGGTTGCCATTCATTCGCCTTAATCATATATGGCCTGTTTTAGTGTAAGCAGGTCTGCTGCAGCGAATTTCGGTATTCGCGGCGCTGTCCCAGGTCTGCTTCGAGATTTGGACCAGGAAGATATAATTGTCTCACATATCGGCGGACACCTAAACCGCGCCGTAAGGGAAGGGATAAAGGAGGGAGTGAAAGAAGAAAGGAAGAAATAAGTGCCGTAGTGGAGGGCTCCGGAATAATTTCGACCACCTGGGCATATTTACCGTGCACTGACATCGCACAGCACACGGGCGCTTTTTGCGTTTCGCCTCCATCGAAACGCTGCCGCCGCGGTCGGGTTCGAACCCGGGTACTCCGGATCAGTAGCCGGGCGCACTAACCACTCGGCTGCTGATCCGGAGTACCGTGACTCTTGGTTTTGGGCGATTTTTTTTTCTCTAGTCGCGAAGGAACGCGCGACTTCTTGGTGTGCAAGTAGCTGACTGCTAGCCGCGTCGTTAATTACTTCGTGTCTTGTTTCTGCCGGCGTGTGCTTGGCGAGTTTCGGGCCGTCTCTCACATATCGCGCCGAGGTTGTGCCCGCGGTCTTGGTTGCTGATGCCTATTACGCACGTCAGCAGTCTTGTATGGAAACGTTAGGGTTAGCGTTGTTAACGTTACGTATGGTTAGCGTCCAGGAATATAGCGAGGCGGGAACAAGCGCGGGTTACTTGTATCTTAGCTGCAGTCAAGAAGGGGTCATGGGAAGGTCGTGTTATGCGAAGGCAAGATAACCGATGGTCGTTAGGGGTAACGGACTGGATTCCACGAGAAGGCAAGCATTGCCGGGGGCGGCTGGAAGTCAGGTGGGCGGATGAGATTAGGTCGTTTGCAGGCATATATACGGTGGCCGCAACTGGCACAGGACAGCCAGGATCATTTGAAGGGATATGGGAGAGGCCTTTGTCCTGCAGTGGGCGTGGTTTGGCTGACGATGACGCAAGTGAAGCAGCTCGCTTCGGACGTGTGCTTTCTTCTGTACCGCTGCCAGTTTTTTGTTCTTTTTTTTGCTTCCTCTTCCTGCAAGTTCAGCGAATCATCCGTGCTTTCTTTTTTTTTCTTTCTAACGCTCTCATTGTGCGCTCCCGCTTCCTTGCTGAGACACGTCACGCGTGTTCGTGCGTGCAGAAGGTGTGTAGGCCGCAAGGGCTCACGTAAGCTGCTTCCGCCCAGTCCTTATCGTGCAAGTAGGGGGAAAAAAGTGCGGAGCGGGGGAGTCTGTGTGTGTCATCATATGGTCGGCTGCGGTAGTGCATCACGTGGGAGGTGTGGCTGGAGATCGTGCAGCTCTCAGAATACTTGCTGAAAAAGAAAATGAATACGTTTTGCGGCTCATACTTGCGTTAAGGTTCACTGGAAACAACAACAAAAAAATTGGCTGAGGTTCGACCCGGCTGAAATTTGTAGACGATCGAAAGCAAAGCCGGCGGTATTTACAGCGAGGAATTGTGTGACGTCATTGCTACGTCATCGCGTGACGACACCCATCAGGCGATGCGAATCTCAGCTCTAAAGGTCGATAGTCAAGTGACCACTGGTCATCGTTCATGTGGCTGGTGGTGATTAGTTAGGGCCAGGCCATACAGGCATATCATGGCTACGCGCAGCAAGATACGCAGTCGTACATTGCTAGTCTTGGGGTGTGTGTGCTTGGTTTGACCTTGGTCCGGGTTCAAAGTGAAACCCGCAAAGCCAGGCGAAACACTTAGTTGTATTTCGACTAGTAGAGCTTTCGCTCTAAAAAAAAAAAAAACCTGTGGCCTTTTTGTGCATCGGCTCTATAATGCGCATGCAGATACCTTCCGCGAGTTCTTGCTGGCGAACTTGACTCGAAACGTGCTCGATTCGTTCGGCGAAGTGCGCTGACGTCGCTGATTGGCCGGCTGCTTCCTCTCGGCTTGTCCGCAGCGTGAGGTCACGTGATCACTATTCGTGCTTGTTCAGGTTCCCGATGATGGCGTCACGATTTACGGGACGCTTTTCGCGATCTGTCGACCGAACCTGGTCAGCAGCAAATGAGCCCCCGTGCAGGGGCTGCTCGGTGGAAAGCTGTTGATGAGAAACAAAGAACAAAAAATTAAATAAATTCGTTATTTTCCGGAGCGGGAAACCAATAGGTAAAAGTTGCCTATAGAACTGCAGCAGCTCCGAGGAAAAAATGTAAACAATAAATTCTTAAATTTAATTTCGGCTGGGGCAGCTGGCAGGGCGGATGATTTAGAGACTAAGCTCCCTTTCATAAAAGGGAGCGCGCCAGAGGGCAGCTTACTCCCTTTTTTACTCCCATTGATGTGTCTTCGTGTGTATAGTGTTTATCTCTTGACCTTTGTTACTCCTTCGGTTTCGTGCACTACATTGCAATCCTACAATGGCACTGCATATATATAAGCCGACTTGCTTCCCGAATATCTCCCACTTGCCGAACCCCTTCTTCACTGCCTGCACCGAGATACACGATTTCCCGCGCTTTTTTGTCTGTCTTTATCGGCTCTCTTTCATATCGGCGGTGTTCGAACAGCTCCAGGACAAAAGGTGACACCTGCTGCCTGAAAGCGAAGCACCACTCGAAGAGGAAAACGCGTTTCTTTTTTTCTTCCTATTTCGCCTCACAGCCGAGCCCTGTGTACACAATAGTCCGAATGGGGTATATATCTCCCCCGTCCTCTTGCCTGCCTCTATATCCGCCCGTTATCTCTTTCTCTGCGAACACCCTGCATTATCTCTCACAGGCTCTCTCTCCCCCACTCGCCTATTGTCTTGCTCTGTTTACACACCGGAGAGGAGCAGAGAGATATCGCGGGGGCATTGTTTCAACGGTCGCCTCTCAGAAATGTGTGTGCGCGCTTTGAAGAGGGCAAGGCTCCGAAGTAACCGTTACAGCTTGAGCAGCAGCTATAGGATAGGGGCAGTCTTGTGCGAGTGTGTCGTGTGAGAAATGCGGACCGTTTTCTCCTCGTCGTTGCTCGGCGGGCGTATATGTATGTGCCGGCTGTAGTCTCCCAGGCGCCCCCATATATATCCCCGGTCGTTGCATGTCGTCGTTTCCGCGGCAGCAGGTGCTGTGCGCGCATGCGCCCCTGTGTGGGCTCGCTTTTGTGTGTGAGAGAAAAAAAGACAAGCCTGTCTGCGTTGTCGAACTTATAAGCTGCGCGTCTTGCATCGGCCAGTGAGGAAGACCCTAGTTTTTTTTCATGAACCTAGCATAAAACAAAGGCAGACAACCGCGCTAATTTCTGCCAGTTGGAGTAGTGTACACACACAGGAAACAACGTATACATGAGACAGGATTTAGCCGCCGCGGTGGCTCGGTGGTTATGGCGCTCGGCTGCTGCACCCGAAAGACGCAGGTTCGATCCCGGCCGCGGCGGTCGAATTTCGACGAAGGCGAAATTCTAGAGGCCCGTGTACTGTGCGATGTCAATGGACGTTAAAGAACCCCAGGTGGTCTAAATTTCCGGAGCTCTTCACTACGGCGTCCCTCATAGCCTGAGTCGCTTTGGGACGTTAAACCAAACCAAACCAAGCATGAGACAGGACAGACTGGAGATAGAGAGGGCGACACAAAACAAGCATGCAAAAAAAATCATGAAATAATTTTAAAAATGTAGACTTTTTATATGGTTTTTGTTCCCTTCTTTTAAATGATGCGTTAGGCGTTATATTATATAAGACCACCCCGTGATATTCGCCGACGACTGCTAAATAATGTACAATAATTTCTTCTCTCGTGCTGTTTCGGCTTCGGTTTCATCAACCGAACAATGGCTTCAACTACATGTCACGGCTACAGTGTTCTATCACGGCCTTCTTTCCGTTGATGAAACGGAAACAGCATAAGAGAGGAAATTCATTTATATATTACTTAATGGTCGTTGGCGAATACCACGCGGTGATCCATATATACTCTAATGCCTAACGCATGATTGGAGGTAATAAACATGCAACTAAACGGGTTCTTATTCTTACCAATTGCCCAGCAAGAAGCTTTACCGGAGGAGGGTCTAGTTAACACGAATTGTTCTTACAGGAGTGTAATTGTACGCACATTTGAGGTGAGCGCTATGCACTGTATGAATATCTATAACGGTGGGGGGAAGCCACACTGTGACATGCGACATGAGAGGCGCCTAGCCATTGTACCCTATTAAAGGGCGTAACGAATCGGGTTGATTTCTAGCCTTACGAATATAAAAAGTAATGTCGAGGTTCTAAATGCCTCTGATCCTGATCGCTCCCGACGGCCAGCTGCTGCTTTTCACGGAGCACTGCCAGTCGAGGCTGCGCGCGTGCCTTTCGCAATCGCAGGTGCTCTGGGGTTTGCCGTTTAACTGTCTGGCTGATCCGTTTCTCTCGACAGCTGTGTGTGTCGCTTCACGTACGCTCCTCTATAGTTGTACGGTTTGGTCTCGCAAGAGTCGTGGTCTCGAAATGGTGGCGCTGCGGTGTTCGAGAGGGATTTAAATTTTCGAGACTATATAGAGGCTAAGACAAAGTTCGTTTGATTTCGGGTGCTAAAAAACTGGTGGTTTCACCTATTTTCATATGTGCGGTTTAAAGAAAAGTGCGCTCAAAATAGTTTCGAGTGCGGTGATGTCAGCGCAAGGCTGGTGTACTGGTTTGGTTTTTGGGGATTTAACGTCCCAAAGCGACTCAGGCTATGAGGGACGCCGTAGTGGATGACTCCGGAAATTTCAACCACCTGGGGTTCTTTAACGTGCACTGACATCGCACAGTACACAGGGGCTGGTGTACTCTTCAGAGTCTCTTACCATTTATTAACTATAGGGAAAGCTGGCGGCGCTGCACCTCAGCCACCATGGGCACTCGAAGCATCGCGAGGCGGTGAAGATACTTGGTGCGGAACGGTTGATTTTTTTTTTCAGGAACACCGCGGCGGCTGCGTTTTTATGGAGGAAAAACGCTAAGGCGCCCGTGTGCTGTGCGATGTCAGTGCACGTTAAAGATCCCCAGGTGGTCGAAATTATTCCGGAGCCCTCCACTACGGACCTATTTGTTCCTCTCTTCTTTCACTCCCTCCTTTATCCCTTCCCTTACGGCGCGGTTCAGGTGTCCAACGATATATGAGACAGATACTGCGCCATTTCCTTTCCACCAAAAACCAATTATTATTATTATTATTAACACAGAGTGGCATTACTGAGGTGTCCCATTCCGTCCATGGCGCGCCCCGCGCGCAGACGACTTTGGCGCAAACGTAGTGCTCAAAAGCCATAGTAGCGAAAACGCAACAGCGCATGACTCCAATAAAAAGGTTTCTGTTTTCCGAAATGACATTAAAAGACCTCTTAAAGTGTTTAAGCAGCGACATTTTTTTTATAACATGATTCTTTTTAAAAGTGCGCCTGTTAAGCAGGGACTATTAGTTCCTGTGGGGTGCAATACTTGACCAATAGGAGAGCATGCCAACAATCCATCTCCTATTTTGTGCAAACTTTACATTCACATGATTTTCTGCTCGTTTGTTGCAATTTATGGAGAGGGTATTGAATTTTAGGTAATTCTTGATTATCTAACGTTTATTTCTGCATTATTTTTTGGCCAAAAGTTGTGGTCCTGCAGTCGGTAGCTCTCCGTCCCATGATGCTTATAACGTCCATGGTGGCTCAGGTGGTCTTCAGGAAGATCCGTGCAAACTCCCATAGACGGGGCGCCAGCTTTCCCTCTGGGTATTAGTAAGAAACTCTATGGGTGTACTTGAGCAAGTGCCCGTTTGACTAGATGGACCCATGGCGTTATCATTCCGTGGGGAGCAGTAGTTAACGAGGAGGCCACTAGAGACTCTGGGTATTGCCTTTTGCGTTCTGTACGACGTGAGCTACGCAGCTTGGCCTTAGTCCACAACACTCGTAGTTTATTACTTGACTGTTCCTTTGAGTCAGCGCGACCACCCCGTTGTTCGAGGTTATATTCTACACGCTGCGATGTCGAGCAACTGCGCTTGAACACCTAGAAGAAACCGCCGGAGTGACCATGGCCTTCTTTAGTTCGCTCTGCGTGCGATCAATTGCTGTTCATCTGACCTTTTTTTTTTTTTAACTGGCGCGTTACGCGAGTGCCCTGGCGTCCAACCAAGGAGGATATGTGCTGATGACGAAGACAATAATGATCTTGTGGCTATTCCAGGCAGTATAATGACTACTATGTGGCTGTTCCCTCCGGCGGGAAACAGTTTTAACTACAATACTCATTATTCTAGTTCACTACACCCTGGCAGTTAACCAGCTTACCCAGCTAAAGTCAAGGAACCCAGCCAAGGAGTATATGCGCTGATGATGATGTCAATAATTATGATTTTGTGGCTGTTCTAGGCAGCATAATGACTACAATGCGGCTGTTCCCTTTGCTTCGGGCGAGAAACAGTTTTAACTAGAATACTCATTATTCTAGTTCACTACACCCTGGCTGTTACCCAGCTTACCCAGCTAAAGTCAAGGCACCCTGCTTACCCAGCTAGGGTGCCTCGATGCCAGCCCCGGGTGGAGACAACTTAAGCGACGCCGCCATATTGAATCACAACTGGCCTCTCCCGTGTACCGCGAAATGCTCGACTGGTAGCCCAGTGTAGCTCTCGCTGCAAAAGGCCGTTCAAGTTAAAGCACTTTGAAGCGCGCCGAGAGCATGAACGGCGCCGTTGCAAACGCTAGCGCCGCTGATCCCGTGTGATTCAATATGGCGGCGCCGCTGAAGTTGTCTCCACCCCGGCGGCGCTGCCAAGAGGACCCGCGCTCTGCGCGCCATCTACCGGTGGAGATGTAAAAACCAGCGCTGCTGTTATGTGCGTGTCCTCCGAGATAAGGTAACAGTCTCTATCACGGTGCTGCTGTTTCGCTGCCCGTAACTTTCACGACCGGGTATGGCAAGTGGTACTTTGAAGCGAAAAATTTGATATAGATATGAAACACAACTTTTGAAATGAACGAAAGCTTTTCCCCACAGCGGATGAAGACTCTTGGTAATGCGGTGCCTGTTGACATGCTGCAGCGAGGGATTGGGAAATCTCTCTCGCTCTGGCCGCACGAGTCGCCGCGACGGCTCAAAACAGGTTTTTGCGACGCGACGGCAGAAATCGCTAGCGTATTCGCTTGCATGTGAAACAGGAGCGTGTTTTAGTTTCGGTTCGCTCACAAGGTGAAACCATCATGGTACCGATCCAGGGTAGAAAATCATGCGTCTTCCGTTGTTTCAACAGCCACGTCCCGGTCTCGACAAGGGTCTGCTGAAGGTCGCCAGTGATAACCGGTCTGAACTGCGCGGCGTTTTATATGTGCGCATTATTTTAACTGTACAAAAAAAAGGAAAACGCTGGTGCACAAGTATTTTATGTCGTGGAGTTACCCCTCACGAATGTATTAATAGGAATTGCTCAAGGTGTAGTGAATACCAGGCCAAAGGGCAAAGCTTCGTCCAATTGTTGGATTCTCTGGCTCGTATTCAGCAGCAAAGGACGCATTTATTGCTGAGAAAACTAGATTTTAAAGACTGAATAATTTTCCCCAGCAGTTGTTAACACTGGGCCATGATTCGCAGCGTACTGTATTACTCCGCAAGCCAACCACAAAAGTAACCGAAATCAGCTGTTTAATGTTTGACATTATTGAACAAGCCAGATATCAAAATTCTAGATCTTGTAACTTTTTTCTCGTGTTCAGCGTCTTGTTTTATGTGACACGAGAAGTTTTAACAACGGACTACTTTTTTGTCGTGGAGGAATTGTGTGCGCCGGTCCTGAATGTGGGCGGAGCTTCACTGCAGACTAAGTTGTATCCGACTCGGATTAGAGCTCGTGTTGTCGATCAGCAATGGTAGATGCATTCTCTGGCTCGTATTCAGCAGCAAAGGATGCATTTATTGCTGAGAAAATTATATTTAACAATTGACCATCCACTAGTACTCAGATTTGCAGTCGTGATGTCAGTAATGATGAAGACTCCCCGTCAGCAGATTAGATCTGAATGGTGATGTGGCCTAGCCACAGAGATCCACAACAACAGAAAACAGCATTGTCGTCATCGCAGTTTGCTCGTAAAAGTGACCAATGGTGGCAATAGCTATATTTCGTTTGTCTTTTCTTGATTATAAAAGCTCAATTTTGAGTAAAAGTAGCCTTTTTGTGATTATAACGTGGCCGTTTAGATATGCATGTCAGTTTCATTCTTTTGCTCGGTGTTCCTTTAAGATCCCATATATCACCGTGCACATGGTGCACAAAGAAAAGCCAGTATTCCGCTTTAGGCTTGGGGTGTTCTGCAATGAAACATGCGCCGTAGAGTGCTTCTTTCAGCTAAACCCTCAAATTATTCTAGCTTTAACTTTGCACAGAAATAGCGTTTTGTCATCATAATTGTTTTATACCACATGCTTGAGGTACTTGTTTGAATTGATAAGAAGTCGGACAGTCGCATGGTCTGCGGCAACGACAATACAAAGCATGCAAGGGCTCTCTCAGTGCTTGCACCAGCGGTGCCGTCTCGTTTGTCAACCATGGAGATTAAGCAAAGAAGAAAAGTGTTTTGTGGGAGGTTTGAAGACTCTTCTTCGATTTCTTGATCAATGATCACAAAAAATTTAGACCAAAACTGCACCAAATTTGAAGCCTTTTGTGAAAAAGCTTCAAACCTCCCGCAAAACAATCTCCCCCCACCTCTCAACATGAAGAAGGTGCCAGTTATAATTCATGTACCTGGCATGGTTAAATTTGACATGGCGATTTGATATTGTGATATCAAGAATGAACACGCAGCTGAAATTTGGTGTCTGTATTACCCCATTAAAGGAGTAAAGGCACCCAATTTTGGTGGTGTGTTTTCTTCTCTACAATGATGCAGAAGACACTACTATGCATGAATCGCCATGTGTGGTATTCACCTGCGACCGCTAAATAATTTATAACTATTTTTTCTGTCATGCTGTTTTGGCTTCGGTTTCAACAGCTGAACGATGGTTGTGACGTCAGTACTGCAGTCTTTTTCATGCCTCACGTGACCTTTAACCACACTTTGACATCAGCCCTCATTCGGCTGTTGAAACCCGATACCTAAACAACACGAGAAAGAAGTTTGATTATAAATTATTTACTGGTCTTAGGAGAATACCCGATCGTAATCCATGTATAATAATGCCTTATGCATCGTTACAAGCAAGAAAACACGGACGCAAAAGTTAGGTGTCTATACTTTAAGAGAATGCTGTTAATTACTTTATGTGACTTTGCACCGCTTATCAAGTTTCAATCGCACAAACTTCAACTTTATGCTTTTGTAATCATTGCAGGCGCAGCGGAATGTCCAGATATTGCATCCAGCTCTGCAGCACCAACAAAAACATAATGTTTGTCAAAACAATGGAGCCCTGCACAGACGACGTGTTCAGCCCCACATCATCGCCGAAGCGGCTGTGTCTAGAAGCAGAGTCAAGGAGGATGTCGTGCAATGCAGGCACTGTTGTAGTCCATGCGACAACACCCACGTGAGTTCTTTTTTTCACTGCGCTGATGTTGTATATCGTTTTGCATTACAATTTTACAGCAACACTGAAGGGTACAGCCATAACTTGGGAGTAATTCAAGCACTGGAGTGGTAAGGCACGAAGGTATTGTACTTGATTTCTGGAAAAAATTGTGCTGTATGATGTTTGGCTGTTCTCACGAGTATTACATGGCAATCAACTTTTGGGCAGCATAATTGAGAACGTAGGGCAGAATAGCAAGGACTCCCAAATAAAATTTCCAATTACAGTGTTTGAAAAATATTGCAATTCACCTGAGATACCTGACAAAGCATCCTCACATAGAATCAGATGTGAACTTTGTTCATATTACACATAATTATAAGCACTTTTCCAAGAATCTTGATGCCTGCTTTTGTTGTACAGTGATAGCAAGGTGATGTGAGCTTTGTATTTGAAAATTTCGAAGCTTTGAGATTTTTGCCAGCCTGCCTTCATTTATGGCTAGACCAGTTAACCCCGAGGCCTCACTCCCCAGCTATTGGAAAGCATGGTACAAAGGCAGCAGTCAAATCTATGATGTGGCAGATGATGCTAAGGGTCTCTGGATCTGGGAGGTCCGCCATTAAAGATTGAGGTAGGCAACATCTAATGCTAGAACTGTATGAAGTGAAAATCCAGCCTGCTTGTATTGCTCTATGAACTTGAGATTAAGGGGCTGACAACTAAATTTCAAGGAACATTTTTTTTTTTTTTGTGCAGTAGAAAGCTTGGTGTCCAAGGTTCCTGTTAGAAATGTTGTTGAAGATTTGTTCCAGGAATTCTTTGATCAGTGAATTTGCTCATTTTTTAGTATGTTGATGCTGGAAACCATGGTCAGCAACTGCACAAGTGACAAACTAAAAACTAATAATGGCCAGGCCTCTGGACAGTAATTAGACAGTTCTAGTGCTGCATTTTATGTATTTACATATACTGCCAGCTGCATTGTTGGGATTATTGGAGGAGGGGCACATCAAGCACAGACAAGTCTAAACATAATATACATTAAAAGTATAGACACCAAATTTTTGATTGCACTAGACTTTGATATACACAGAGCACGCCGTGGTATTCACCTGCGACCACTAAATAATTGACAATTGAATTTCTTCTTGATGCAGTTTCTGTTTCCTCAACCGAACGATAGCTGTGATGTGTAATTCATGTTTAGGTCATGTGACGCACAAAAAACTTGCACTATAAACGCTGATACTTAGTTTTAATTCACTACAGCGCTTCTGCCAGCCTGCTTCAATAGCTAGAATTACAAGGAATGATGTATCAGCAGTCATATTGCCGTTTTTTTGGTGCCTTACATGACCTAAACATCAACTACATGTCACAGCCATTGGTTGATTGATGAAGCTGAAACTGAAACAGCATGAGAGATGAAATTATACATTATTTAGCGGTTTTAGGACAAAACCATGCAGTGATTCATGTTTTCTAATGTCTAACGCGTCATTTAAAAGAAGAAAGCATGCAATAAAATTTGGTGTCTATAGTCCTTTAAAATGAGCTAAGTTTGGCAATAAGTTTGTGTGGTTAGCAACTCTAGCAAATTAACTGCATGTTGACATACATCTCGTGATCAATAAATGTAGACACCATGGTGCCATCTAGTAACAACTTGAGGCACTCCATCGGTAGTGTGATTTGTCAGTGCCGCTTCCCGACCTACGATTTTTTTTTTTTTTTCATGTCAAAAGGATACTTCCATGAGAGTACACTTTTGAAAGCAAAAGCACTGTTCGCCCTCAACAACGTATGTCATATTTTACTGAGACGCGGCCGCATGTCAGGATACAACTATGGTACCATAGCTTTACTACAGAACTTTGCTTCAGCTTGTTTTGTGCTATTTTTTAATGTGAACTTATGATAAACTCTCATTTAATTGGTGTTACATTGCTCGATTCTGTCTTTCTGCCACAGCTTTGTAACATATTTCGGTCAGTTGTTAGCCCCTTGAATGAGATGCCACGATACTTTACAAGGGTAGGGCTGATGAGGAATATAGTGATCAACAGGTACATCCACGGCTCACTATAGAGGTCTACCTGACAAGTGACAACATGGAATAGGATTTTGAATCCACGAAGAAGTAGTGGGAAACATAGATGAACACTTGAGCACCAACAAAATGGTGGCACTCAAGTACCATAAGCCAGTTGAGGAAGGTGAGGACTGTATAAAGGCAGTGAATGGAAAGCTGCACCAATGTTTAATCACAGAATGTGAAATATATGCAGCAGGTAATCTTGCTAGACAGGACTGTGACAAACTCTTAAAAAAAAAACTTGCTCTGATTCTCAGTGGAACATGCAAATCTTGTGCACCAAGAACGAGGCAGAGGCAGCAAAATGATCTAAATGGATCTCTGAAGTGATGCGAAATGACATCGGGAAGTACAGCCTGGAAAGGATTGAGAAAACACTCGGGCACAGGGAAAGCCTGAAGGCTTTTAGGAGGGAGCTGTAGGCTCTGATGGAAGCCAGATATGCGGTTGTGGTTTATGCTGTTAAAGGGACACTGAGGAGAACTCTATCAATTTTTTTTTTGTCAGCAAAATCTGATAGTTCGGCATTTCATGGTTTTGTTGCCGCTTGTCCGGGCGCGAAAGATGCGTTTATTTCAAATAAATTTGGATTCGAAGTTGAAAAAGTTTTTCCCGCTTCTCTGATTCAAACTCAGGGAACTCTTATGACGCCACGGCAACTCTTATGACGTCACAGAACGGAGTGACGTGAATCGTGACGTAAACGCAGACTCCGTGATTTCTGACGGCTAGCGGAGCGGTGTGCAACTTTCCTTTGCAAGCCTCAGATTCGTGACGTCCATGAAGTAAAGAAGATTCCTCCAAGGTGGCGCCTCTTGTCCTAGGAAGTCATCACGCTTGTACTTGCGAGATTGGCCTGTGGCGGCGATACCTGTATTTTGGTTCTTGCTATTTTCTACATTACAATAGCTTTGTTTTCAGGAAGAGTGGCGTTTTTGTGATCAGGAGCTGCTATTCTATGGATACAAGCCAACTTCAATTTCTCCTCAGTGTCCCTTTAAGGTTGGGATTTTTGTTGTTTACCTGTGCTTTCATATCATATTGCTCATTATTCTTATACCATCACCGATATTGCTCTCAGAGTTCCCTTACCAAGTTTTGCATCCTTTAATTCTGTTGTTTGGGGAGCTGAAAGTTTATTACTGTTTTGCGATGGATACTTGCGTCAGATATTAGGCTTTGTTTTAATGCAACAGCGTTAGGAGCCCCATGTCGCAGAAAAGCCGGTGTTGTCGGCGTCGGCCGTGAGCGAAAAATTACTCCTCCTCGAGACCTTGAGAGCGAAAAATCCCTTCTCCTCCTCCTCGCAATGTACGCCACTGCCCCAACAGATAGCGTGCGATGGCAGCACCTCCCGCTCGTCTCGTTCGGGTGCAGTGGGGCCGTGCGGGCACGCAGGAATTACGCGGTAAGCAAAAAACAACGCAGCGCACATCTAAAGCGCATTCACCACTAAGCTTGCGGCTTGCTGCCCGTTCGTTCGGCGCGGAAGCTATGCTGACGTTCGTGGCATTGGGTTTGTCGAGAACGATGTGCCGACGAACTACGACTGCAACTTGAGTCCCGTGCGTTTCGGCAAGGTGCCTGGCAGTGCTTCTACGTTGTTTGCCGCTCCGCGCGTCCGTTTCACCGTACGTAGCAGAGCGATTTGTCTAACGGGCAAGGCGTCACGCTGTACGGGCGATGGCGTTCCGTGGACTCCCTGGCAGTACTGCAAGATGCTGTCGCATTCCACTCTTAAAGGCGAATCTTAAGCGTCCTCCAATTTTTGTTTTGCTTCAACTGAGGATAAGATTTTTTGTCAGCAGACCATGGTGCTGAATGCATAAATGCACCATGCATGCTCTCATTTTCAATCTTGTCCAACAGAAGGGTTTCCCTTTTGATTACCCATAGGTAGGCGCACAGCGTGTTGTTTTGTCAAAAAGCCATAATTTATGCCTGGTGTTGATTATAGAAGAGAGGAGTCGCTATGCTTTTCTCATAGCCACAGTCATTGTATTTTTTTTTCCGATGCACCTCGTAGCAACTTTTTTTTTTTTGCATGCATGACAGTATTTCCAGAAGAAGGAAATGTCCTAAATTAATTGTAACTTATAAAATCTTAGTCCTTTTGGACAACATCAGACATTTATAGCCCTTTGTTTGGCACGTGTATTTGGCTTTAGCCACTTGTGGGCCACAAACCGCAAGAAATGGACAAACACGTCATTATTCATGCAACTAGTTTGTGACATCATGCTGCTAGCTATTTATTGCAATATATTCGACAGTGTCAGACTCTGAACTCACCATGGAAGAGACTGCCAGTAATTACCTGTCACATATTGGCCATTTTCACGGTGTTGTTCACACTATTTGACTGTGTGGGCAGTGTTCTCAATAAGAAAATACAATGAACCGTGCACTAGTTTACGGGAAATTGTGACTCTTCCAGGCCATCCTCTGTGTCACCTGTCAAGCGGCCATTGCAGGATGTCACCCTGCGCCGCAACAACAGTGGTAGCTCATCGCCATCGTCTTTCCCCCCATCGCCTGGCACTCCCGTCAAGACCGTTGCCGACCTTGTCGAGGGTCCCCTGGACCCGACAACACCAACAGCGAGGTTGAAGATGCTTTCTTGCCTGGCTGAGCGACTCCCCTACGCTAGTGGGGATAATGTAAGACTTACTGGCTCTGCATTGTAACCTTGACCCACTGGCATCATGCTCTCTTTTTTGGACAGATCCCGGTGGGGAGGAAAATAATCGTGCCTAACATATTCCTCTCTTCTAAACGCGTTCTCAACCTCTCAACATTGAAGTAGCTGTCTCTCAACCTCATTTTCCCTGTCCCTGCCGCTTGAGTTGGCGATCTTGTTGCCTCAGTGCTAGTGCCCCCTTTTCAGGGTGTTGACACTTGCACTTCGATCAAGAGAAGTCATCTTAGGTCACAAAGGTTACGCCAATGTCTCCAGTGGACAGAAAGCTTACAAGTTTTCATCTGAAAGCAGGCTACAGTGTCTGCTGTAGTACTGAACAGTCTCATGTCTCAAAGACTCTGCAAAAATATTGTAATGTTATTAAATTGAGCCTGTCACTCACTCAGAATGGTGCAGATGTCACCATACTAGAAAGGTGATGCTGAGATCAAGGCACTGCACTCCTAGCACTTCCATAGGTGTTTACGGCCTTGCCATGCCTTGGTCAAATGCACTTCCGGAGCGTGACAAAAGGTGCCAGCCACTTCAAACTATGCCGTATTCTCTTTCAGAGCCTGGATGATGAGTTGTATAGCCATAATAGCAACTCTGAAAACCAGAGGCCCGCTAGTCGCAAGGACAAGTCACTCGGATTGCTCTGCCAGACGTAAGTTATTGTTTTGTTTGTTTGCTTGCTTGCTTTGCTCTGCCGACACTTCTTGCACATTGACTCACCTGATCACTTGATGAGTTGGTTGGTATATCAGAAAAAGTGATCACCTCTTCACTTCTCAGCAAGGCAGCAGCTCACTCGCTTAGTCATTGAGCTAGTCACTTGTTTACTCATTTGATCACCCTTGTTGCGCCAAGCTGTTCAGTCGCTCATTAACTGATTTGCAGAACAACTGACTCTGTCAAATGCATGCTTGTTGGCCAGTTATGTGCTGTCATTCACTCACTCGCTTGCTCGTATTTCCTCAATATTGCTACATTCAGGAGTGAGTGCAAATAACCCGGAGAATCACCTCAAATCATGCACTTGACATGACCATGCTTCTCTCTCCCGTTTTGCCAGGTTTCTCAAATTATACCCAGAGTATCCAGAGCCCTCGGATGACATCGTGGTCTGCCTTGATGAAGTTGCCAAGCATTTGGGTGAGTGCTATAGGAAACCAAAAGGGGTCCTGAACCCCTGTCGTGCGTTGGTGACGAGAAATGCCGGGGAGACTGGAGAGCTCCTTGCGAACATTTCCGTGAAAGAATTTTCCCCACATGTGCAGCAAAAGTGGAGAAACTAAGTATGTCCTCCGTTTCCCCTGGAGTTGTAGGTCAAGAAGCATTCCTCTGCCTGTAAAGGCTGTCACTGGCATAGTTGCCTATAACAGCCTAGCTCTCAAAACTGTTGGTGTATATAGTGATCCTTGTGTAGTGATTTTTAACTTTTTTTTTAAAAGAGTAAGTGATCATAACTTCAGAAAAAATAGTTAAGTAATCACTTTCATATTGATTCTGACAGCACCGCTGATGATGCAACTTGCTGTAGTAACACTGCACAGTTTCATTCAAGAAAGTCAGGGGTGCTAAAACACTGGACACTCTTTGCAGGCGTGGAAAGGCGGCGAGTGTACGACATCGTCAACGTGCTCGAGAGTGTCGGCATGGTCGCCAAAGAGGCCAAGAACAAGTACCGTTGGTTTGGAAAGGGTGCACTCATGGAGACCCTCTCCAAACTCAAAGTGAGTGCTTCACTTGCATTTGCTCATGCTGTGACCTCTTCTTTCACTGGAGTTTTGATGCTGTGAGCTGCATTCATGATGCTTCTCTGCATTTGCTTACACCGCTGGTGCATTGGCGCACTGTAGGGGCCAAGGTTAGGGGGCAAGCTTTGAGGGCAGCTGATTGCATTTCATTGTATTTCATGGGGATTTTCTCCCTTCATTCCGATTGTTTTTAAGTATAACGAGGGCAAAAAAGTAATGAAAATCGAAATTGAAACTGGACTTCGCAGCCGAAGGCTGCACTGCGCATGATTTAGCAGCTGCGTCACAGGTATTGTCAGTAGAATCCTGGCGCATGTGTTGGCAAGACTGTCTCATTTAGTCATCTTGTTATATTGCACTGCAAATAAAATATATTAAGAAGCATTACTTTCAGCATTATAAAATTGCATATATAAGAGTACACTCATCATTTCACCTAAGGTCTTTGGTTTTTAACGTATTGACTGCGTTAAAAACCAATACCCCTCAAGAGAAAAGTGTGCAACATCTGTACCTTACCGGTAATCGCCTACGGGGCAGAAATGTAGCGGCTAACGAAAAGGGTTCGGCTTAAATTAGGGGCAACGCAGCGAACTATGGAAGGAAAAATGATAGGTGTAACGTTAAGACAGCAGAAGCGGGAAGAGTGGGTGAGGAAATAAACGCGGTTTAATGACATCCTAGTCGAAATCAAGAGGAAGAAATGGGCTTGGGCAGGGCATGTACTGCGAAGGCAAGATAACCGTTGGCCCTTAAGGCTAACGGAGTGGATTCCAAGAGAAAGCAAGCGTAGCAGGGGTCACCAGAAGGTTAGGTCGGCAGATGAGATTAGGAAGTTTTCAGGCATAGGGTGGGCGCAGATGGCAAAGGACAGGGTTAATTGGAGAGACATCGGAGAGGCCTTTGCCCTGCAGTGGGTGTAGTTAGGCTGATGATGATGATGACGATGACTGCGTCATGGGCCATCAGTGAGTCACGTCCTATATTCATGTTGTGCGGCCACGAATACAGAGTCACATGATGGAGCCGTTGGACAGCTAAGTTTTTTTAAAAAGCCCGTGAGGTACACATGTGCAGGGTCACTATTGCTACCTGTTGGCGGTTAAAAGTTGTCTTTGCCAGTGGCTCACTGGTTGCCAAGCCACACCTAAGAAAAATTAAGGTGGCCCACTGGTGAGCTATGGCACGCAGGGATTAGGGCTCTGAAAATTGCTACTATAGTGAATGCGGTAATCAGATCTAAAGGCAGATTCCTCTGGAAATAGTCCCATGTATTTAGGGGATCTTACCGATCAGCTTCAATGGAGAGAGCAGTTACTCATTAGTGTCTTAGTGCAGCCCTATAGCTACAAAAGATAGCCACACGAAATGCTCACTCAGCAAAGTGCTATTTGTGCCGCCAATTTTTTTTTTTTTTTACTTTCAATTTGACTTCCAATTTTCTCAAGAACATTGAGTCCTACAATTGCTTTATTTGTGTCCCACACGGCTGTTCACATTCGCGGCAATATGTTTTAGGCCTTAATGATAATAACTGTTAGTAACTCATAGCGGATTTTGTTTCGCCTGAGTTGTTGCTGTCTTGTTACACCCCTTCTACTACTTGCTATCACTACAGATCAAAATCTTTGCAGTTGGAGAAAAGCTCGTCCTGATGCGAAGCCGGGCTGAAACAAATTATTCTTAGAGTATGAAGGTTAGGAGAAAGCTGTGCAGCTGTATTATTGTGCTTGAGTAGATGATGGGGACGAGTATTCACTCCTTCTATCCCTGCAATGCACGGACTGGGTGGGCAAGTGTGTTATTATGCCACTCTGGATGCACCACCACATGACTAACTCTGAACTGACTAATGAGTTGTGCAAGTTTGAAACATAATTTTTTTTTTCTTTTCCTTTCTATCTTTCCATGCCAGGCTCTCTCTGAGAAGAGCAACATGGCCGCCCAGATCCACACGGTGAAGGACTTTGAGTTCTCACACTCGATAGAGGTGAGCCGGATGTTTGTGGTGCCCTCAAACGAGGCCATCAACTCGGGCCAGGCGACATCGGCGTCCATGCCCGACGAGAACTTCATGGGGGGTGGGGGCGGATTCCTGGACTTGGAGGTGCGGCGAGAGAAGTCCATGGGAATCATGAGCCAGCGCTTCCTCATGCTTTTCCTGACGTCCCCCGTAAGTCTGCTCTGCTCTGCTGGGGATCTCAGTCTGCATTGTCTTTGCGAGGAAGAAATGCAAAGTATATCTTGTGTACACTGGGGGAGGGGGGTGGTGGGTTGGGGAACACCAACGGGTTTTAAAAGCTCAGTGGCTCAAATACAGTTAATAACGGCTGGCTGTCAAATTAGGCTGTGTCACTATGATGATGATGATAGTGAAACAACTGCTTTAAGCAATCACCAAATGAAGTTGGTAAAGGAAAAGGATGGTGGGAGCCGGTACTCAGGGAATGCAAAAAGCACTCCTAGGAACCCAATGGAACTGAAGACCCGAATCCCTTGGAGCGGTCTCCTGCAAGTGTTGCCGTTGTAGAAGCTCAAGCCCCAGAAGCTGAGGGCTTGAGCCATTTGGCGCAGACCGAAGTAGACTTGTCTAAAAAAAAAGCCACCACCGCCTGGAAGACGTTGAAGTAACGAGCGTTAGCTGTTTGGTTTACTAGAAGAAGAAAGCGAAGAAGAACGCACTGCTCGTCTCGAGAAACGGGATGTACATAATACCCTTTGACATGGGATGGATTGTCACCATGCTCGGCTACGCGTGCACGCACGCCGCCTAGTGGAGCGATCGACGCCTAGCACCATCTATCAGAGAAATTACACTGCACATCTACCCTTTATCCAGTTAGACCCCCTCAAGATACATTTCAAACGGAATTTGCTTCGTTTGGGGGGTCAAGGTGGGCCTAGAATTCGGCTTGCGGTGCGATATGGTAACGTTTCAATTAGTAATTGCATGTATACAATGTTTACCTGTTATTTAATTGCAGTTTTAATTCTATACCACAACCTATAGTGTTTTATTTGCCTACCAAATTCGGTACACAACTGTCCCCGGATGGGTGCCCCTTGTTGTCGGAGTATATATGTAGCGGAATGAATGTATACCTGCATGGCTTTACGTTTTCCTGCCCGTTGTAGGATATTTTTTGGTGAGGGGGAGAAATGGATGGGAGGGCACAACTAATTTTAATAGCCTCCATTTTGAATTTGGGAAACTAAACTATGCTGCCATTTCGTCCCCTGACGTACTCACATAGTTCAACCTGTATCCACCACACAGATGGCCACACAGCACCACAGATGGCGCTGTGATCTCAGGGTGGTAGGAGACCTCACGAAATCTCGAAACGTGATGAGTAGCTGCTGCCACAGATGGCGCTGTTATCTCAGGGTGGTAGCAGACCCCACGAAATCACGAAACGTGATGAGTAAGAGCTAATGCTCTTAAAAGACAACACCAGCGGAATACCTCCCCTGGTGTACATCATTATGTTGAAGCTGCCAAGGTCTGCTGCAGTTTAACAGAGTAGTGTGCTTAGCGTTTCAGAGGGTTAAAAACTGAAAAGGTGACGGTGGCGCAAATGTCTTGCGTTGCCCCCGTTGCAGCAGAGGACAGTGAGCCTGGACCTGGCTGCCAAGGTCCTGATCGGCGACCCAACCATTGACAAGACTCAGTCACTCGTCTACAAGAGTGAGTGTTGTCTTTGATGCAAACCCAAACCAGCCCAACCTGGCCTATTCTGGAGGGAGAGTGCAGGGTTGTTCATTTTGCAGTCTGCGTTTGCTTGCAATGTCCTCGTGCATTTTGTGTTGTGCCTCTTGCAGGCACTGGAATATTGATGGATTTATTCATTCATGCAGTTTAGACATGAATCTGCTTGTTTCTTGAAATTTATCCTTTGTGTGAGTGGTATGAACTAAGTAGAAAAACAGAAGCATAGTAAACAGAATTATTTTTATTGCAGAAATACAATACTAGGCAAGAAGCAGTGCCCATCATGTTCAGTGACAAACAAAACAATAAGCAGCAAACAGTGACACCTATGGACACACGGGGCTGGCTTTGAGACAGAAGGCAGCAATGCGTTCATCAGTAAGGAGCCGTTCACCACATCAAGGAAAAGCGATGTTTTGAATATCGAAATTCAGATGCGGTTGATTCCTAGATGGGATTTGCAGTCATTGTAGGATTCACACATGGAGCCCTTGTTAGAGGGATGGGGTGGGGGTGGTGGCGGAGTTGACGACGTCGTCGTGCGCCAAAAGCCCTTCCCCTCCATGGCGGAGTGGCGCCAGACTGAATTCAATGCTCACCACTATCAGCAGTTTCCACAGGCACATCATGATGGGGCCAGCTCGGTGAGATCATTTAATGCTCTGAGCAGAAGACTAAAGATTATATGCCGGATTACTAGCTAACTTTTGATTTGCTACTGTTAGGGTGCTTCTATCCTGCGTCGAGGGCAGGACGAAAAAGTTTTATGCGGAAAATCAAACTAAGCAAACTCATATTGCGAATGTCACAAGTTTGAATCTGAGTGCGAAGAGGTTTTTCATTTTGAACTCCAAACTTACCATCATTGTCTTTTGGCCTTGCAGCAAAGATTAGGCGCCTGTATGACATTGCCAACATCCTGACCAGCCTGGGGCTGATCCGCAAGGTTACTGTAACCGAGGCCCGGGGCCGGAAGAGTGCATTCAAGTACATTGGCCCAGACATCGGACCCGCCAGCGTTGAAGAAGGCACGTTTCTTCCGTTTCTTGCAATTATTTTTATTCTGATGAGGGCGAGCTTGGTTTTTCTGTGGCAGGTTTTAAATTCATTGCCATACATTGGTGACTGGGTTTTACATGAGATCTAAGTTTATGGGTGGAGCACATGACAATTATGAACACAGCATTGAACATGTACTACACATAACATCTTTTAAGAACAAAATAACATACAACAACACTGTTTCGACTTGGACAGGTAACCTTCCTTATATAATGGTTAAGCACTGCCATCCTCAGCCTCCAAGGTATTGAAATGCTCATATGACGGAGTTTATTTTTCCATTTCAAAGCTCTTAAAGGGAAGGGGGGGGGGGGGGGGGGGGCACCTTGGCCTAGGGCATCACAGCAGTTCCAACACTTTAGGTGCTCATGTACTGGGATATTGGTTTATGTAGAAGCACCCCAGGTGGTTAGAATCAATCTGTATACCTGCACTGCAGCATTTCTCACAGCCAGAAGTGTAACTTTGGGATGCAGAAATAGTTATGCAGCAAGAGCTGTATATAAATGTGGCCAAACAGAACTATGGTTCCAACACTATTTAACAGCTATAAAAAATCCGGGACTGACCTGCTTAAGATATCTAGACATGAATTACGACAGCTTCACTGCATACATTCTTAAAAACTGCACCTGTATTCCTATAATGTGTATATTTAATCTTGTGTTTATTGTACTGCATTGTACCCTCTGTATTTATTGTATTGATTGTTGTTTTTTTGTTTTTATTTCATTTTTGATTCCCTTATTTTTGGCCCTGCAAAATTGCGAAGAGACATGTATACTTGTGCGTGTCTTTCCTTGCTCTGGTGTTGTTGCCCTGTAGATGGGGGCTGTGGGCCTCTGTCAAGCTGCCATTTACGAGCAGCTTTTACCCACAACCTCCTCCATCATCCCGATGGAAATAAAGAATATTTTTATTACTTTCATTAATTCTAACTTCAGTTAATCCGGACTGCGTCCCTGTGTCCCTGTCGAAATTCAAATTAACAAACTATTAGTGTATGGCATGTTTGGCGAAATAACGGTGTCATTGGAATCATTGGCAATGACATCTAGGCACTATTTGTCACACCTACCCTACACCTCTACCTCCCCACCGCCACCCACGGTGTTATTGTGAGAGTAGTGGCACTAATGCCATCGCTGCAGACATCCCACACCCCTACGCCGAGTTACTCAACACTGTGAGGCATTTCACATTGTCCTGTCGCTAGAATTCACATTGCCACATGGGTAATGGCCCAGCTATCCTTTGTCTAATCCTTAAGCGTCATCTTTTCTCCTGTTTGTAGTGGTTCTAACCATTGATTTTGTCTCCTTGTCCAACAGATATCCAAATCCAGACACAGTCAAGGCACTCGCTTGTTGTCACTGGCCCATCGTCTGTGAAGAAACCTGTCAAGGCGAAAGGTAATGTGGGGCTTCAGCTCTTTTGACAGCATCAAAGGGACACTGAGGACGACTCTGTTGTTTTGCTACGCTAGCTGTTGAGGCAAGATTTCCAGCCTAATTGTAGTAGTTGTCGTGACGGTCAAGCGTCCGTGTGTCCCGAGTGTGACCGCCACCCCGTCCAGGGTGCCACTACATGAGGGCGCGATCACATGACCACCCTATGCATGCTGCCCGTGCCTCGCACTAACCCTCCCAAAGCAGAAACTCTGCGATCACCCACTCGTGCCCGGCAAACGCTACAGTTACAAAAACACAAGGAGGAACACCTAGCACTGAACACCTGCATTACCACGGGTTTAATCACCACGGAAATTTTTTAGCTGGCTCTTTCGGGACACTGTTGACGGTTGCCCGCACCAGAAGACGTCATCATGACTTCAAGATTGAATATTGGTACACACCAGCCCAATTTTAACTTGTGATGTAGAAGATGTTGTTGAATGTCGAGAGTTTATTCGGTCTTCCATGTTTCGTTTTTGTGTCAGTTTTCTTCATTCCAATGTGATTAACGTGCACTAGCAGCAGCGATGTAGTAAAACATTAACATTTAAGCGCTTAATCCTTCTTTTTCTGTTCTAGTACTCAACAGAAATTCTGTCCTTATGTCACCATAGTGTACCTATGAGTTGTGATGATACCTGTGTTTTATTTTTTGGCCTTTTCTAGCTTACAAAGGCAACATTTTTGGTGAAAGTTGTTCTATCATTAGAATGTGACAATTGATCAATACCAGCCATCTTCCTTTGAAGCTATAGCTACAGGGGAGAAGCTGGCATAACGATAGTTGCCATGGCTCTAGCGACTATGCAGATTGACATAGACTACTTTGCCTCCTTTCAGTGGATGACCGGTCACCTGCCAAGTCACCGACCAGTCCAAGCGAGTGCAGTGCTAAAGTCTTGGAGCTGCTGCAACAGACCCAGCGTTAGTAAATGACTATGATGGGAAACTATTGGGGACATGTTGTTAATTAAGGCGGGGAATTAGGAAGAGCAGTCTGCATCGTTTGCACCTCTGTAAGGTAGTCTAAACTGCTACCATTATCACTGTGATCAGCGTAGTGATGCATAGTGATGCTTAGTGATCATCCGTAGTGATGCGGCGCAGAGTTCGGAACATGCGAAATTTCACACATGTACACAATGCACTCTGGCCGGGGATTTTTGCAAATTCTTACATTCCTGAGATTTGTATTAACCATGATCATATCGTCGATATTCTACCATATTCACAGCTTCGGCAGTAAATTTCCTTCATATCTTCGGAGAGTGTAGGTGGGTACTCTTCTTAAACTTTGCACTAACTGGACTTTCTCGTCATTATCACTGAGCCAGCTGTTGCAACACAAAGGCCTCTACCATTGATCTCCAGATCCATAGCCAGTCCTCTGTGAGATCCTGTGGTCACCATCTATGAAGTGGCACCATCACATATCAACTCTTTGTCATTGGGCTCTTGGCCAACAGTTTCAATGATCCGTGGGAGTCCCATTCTGTCATTGTTAACAGTTAAAACTCTCAGTTGAACTCCAGAACACACCTTGTTGCATCGCTCTCCATATCCTCTTTGCATTTGCAGTTGATGCTGAAACTGATGTCGAATTGCATGAAAACCCGTTCAGCTTCTCTTTTTTTTTCAATGTAAATTATTTCTCATTGTTACAGTTAGATAAACTTGTAACTGAACCTCCAAACGCATTCTCTTGTCACATTCCATCTCCACAATCCTCTCACACATGCTGCTAACATTGAAACTCATCACATCGCTGGAACATCCCTTGAGTATTTTTTTTCTCTCTTTGACACGCAGAACACAACAAGCGCACCTCCTCGCGGTTTGGGCGCACGTACAGCGATGACGTCTCCGCGTCGGCACGAAAGACTCGCCACGCGTCATTTCGTTCGGCCTTGTCAGCGTCCGGGCCGTCTTCCGCCAGGAGCCTGGCACGCCACGCCAGCTTTCACGACATCTGCGAAGTCGCAGAGATGGAGCGACGGAGGCTCTACTCAACGGAAGAGGAGCCCCCGCGAGATCCTGTGGCCCCCAGTGCTCCTTCTACCAACAGTGGCACAAGTCAGCCACAACAAGCTGGTGCGTTTCACCGTGTCTCGCACAAAATGTCTGTGCACAGCTGACTGTTCGTGCATATTTGTTATGGGAGTAGTGAAAAGATACAAATCTAAAGACATGCCATGGCTGCCAGTAAGGGCTGAAAAAGTTCTTGCAATAACTTCACATCCCCTTTAGGTGCTAATTATTATTCCGTAGTTATTATTCAAATTTTCAGGTTTTTGTGAAGAGGTTGACAGGATAGCACAAAAAAAAAATGGCCTCCTCCTCCGGTATTTAATTATGGAGTTTCTGTTGCAACACATGCGTGTTGCAACTCTGCACAGATTTCAAGATCTCGCTTTGCCTTTTTCGACTCATTCCAGTGCTATGAAAGCAGATAAACACACTGGGGCGCTTTAAAGCACTCATGCAGGCAAAGGAAGCAAAAGGAACTGATACATTCACTGCATCCATATTAGAGTTACCACAAAGCATAGCAGTTTCCATTTCAAGAATCATTTTCTTTGTCCATTTTGGATGCCTGGTTTGATGTGTTTCTACTTGTGGTTTTCCAGATATCAGAACATTTTATTGCATCGACATTTGTGAACATTATGCCTTATTTACGAGAGATTTGAGTGTTCATATCTCATCCACAAAATGTGGACACAGTTTCAGACGGGGATATGCAGCTAGCTTTGGTTGATGGAAAGCTGGATATTGGGTACGGAGGGTATTTGAAGTAAATATGAAAACTGTCCTGATATATTTTCCCTACATTTCCCACTCAATTAAAATTTAATGGGAAACATAACTTGTCTGAAGGTAGAGTTTGTTCGACTACAAAAAAATTGGTTATTCAAAATGCTTAGGAATTTAATTGAAATGGCATACCATGCCATTTTTTATGCCATTGCATATGGCATGGTGCTACCATTTGCCATTCATGTTTTAATGATGTTAAACGTGATAAGCTAATGGTTGCATGTTACACGTGATAACCTAATCCAGTGCAGCATTGGGGATTCAAGACACAACTTGAGATGTGCTCAACTGTCAGTGGTTTGTGTTTCATCCCAAACTGATTGTGCACTTACAAAATATTTATACATATGCTTAACCCATACATGCCTGACGCTCTACATGTAGCGCATCGCTTTTCTGCACAGTAACTCTAGCTACTATATTGTGTAAAAACTTGCATCCGCTAAAGTAGGTTCAAGAGGTTCTAAACTTTTGCTGTGCAACGGTTGTGTTGTGTGTGTTCAGTTTTATGCATTATGTGCATTCAGAAAGATCGGCCAGTCTTTTCTGGATGCTATTTTTAAAATCCGACCCCATCGACTACATTGTAATTCCGCAAGAAAAACAATTTTTGCACATTGTCATAAGGAAACTACCTCACCTAACGAGAAATATGTGACTAAATTTAAAGTATTTGTCAAATGTTGGAAGCTTTACCACATGTAGCAGGCAGCAAGTTTGCCTAGTACTCTACATTGTAGGACGGCCCAAAAGTCTGTGTTGAGAAAAATATTTTTGCCAATAAAAGGATGATTCTGAATTGTGAAGTGAAATAAATATTTTATATTGGAACATACCCGCTGTCGTGGCTCAGTGGTGAGGGCACTTGGGGGCGCCCAGTGCATGTTAAAGATCTCCATGCGCGGTCAAGGATCCCCATGTGGTCGATTCCGGAGCCCTCCACTACAGCACCTCTTTCTTCCTTTCTTCTTTCACTTCCTCCTTTATCCCTTCCTTTAGGCTGCTGTTCAGGAGTGGGCCAATATGTGAGACAGATACTGCACCATTTCCTTTCCCTAAAAACCAATTTTCATTTTCATATAGGAACATATTGTAATTTTTTAAAAATTTCTGAAGTTTTGGCATGTATGGGTTAAGGCTCCCACCCACCCATTTTTTTTTTCACCAAAGCCTGACAGGATCGATATTTGTTGACGCAATCAACATCTCCACTGCCTTTCTTTTTTTCAGGTACAGTGTCACCAGCTACAATGTCTCCACCCACCGTCAAGGAGGTGAGAGGATGTTGATTACAATGCACGCAAATGCAGTATTGTTTTGTTTCAAGTAGTTTCTCTAGTGTCAATCCCAGAACCCTATAAGAAAGATTTTTAACGTAATATCCAATCCATCTTGTCTTTCATTCTTAAACTATTTCATCATTAACCATGCTAGATGCCTGCAATCACTGTAATGAAGATTAAGGGAACGGAATAAAAACAGCAGTAGTGTCCGAGAGGTGCGAAGACACATGTGAATACTGTACAACTGTGAGGCTTTGAATGGCTCCAGCTCGATCCATTTAGTTGAAGTTTATGTGGCTGCAGAAAGGCTCAGTTATTGGCGAGAGAATTAAATTTTTAAAATCTTCCCTCCCGTCGATTCAAGCTCTTGACATGATGAAAAAAATGGTTAACACCGTTTTTAAGTTAATGGTGGCAAAGCTAAGCCTCAGGGATCTGTTCTCAAAATTTGGTGTCAACGCATGTATTTTGCTTACGAAATCAGCCTGTGGTGGCACCACAATATTTTCTTATTGTTTTTTGTTTTTCTAGCTTATAAAAGCTTCATTTTTCGGTTAGAGTGGTCCTTTCGCGATTAGGGCACTGCACCCTATTGATACAGGCCAATTTCTATTTCTCCTCTGAGTCCCGTTAACGAATTGATGGAAACTCGTGAGCTTGGCTACTGTTTGTTTTGTGTGGGACAGATAACTAATGCAGTGTCACCTGGTAACATTTCTCCCCATCTCCATTTCTGGATGTGAAAGTGACAGTGGTTTGCAGTTTGCTTTGAAATAGGGAGTCTTGCTGCTGTTATGTGTACACTGGATAGTGAAAGCATTAACTGCTAGAGGTTTTTGCTTCTATTTCCAAGGCTGAAGCTGAAAAGAGTGAGCCGAGCCCCACGACAGAGTCCCACGTGATCACGCTGTCCGAAGAGCAGTACACAAGCCTGCTGCAGTCGCTGAATCTGCCCCTGAACTCTAAGCCCATCATCAGCATTCAGCAGGAGAAGACAAAAAAGACGGATGCGCAGTGGTAAGCAGAGTTTGTTTTCCAACACTGCATGCTGGTCCAACACAGAAATACCGTATTTACACGATTGTAAGTTGACTAGAATGTAAGTTGACCCCCCCCCCTCCCCCCATCACATTTCTGAAAAATAAAAAAAACTTCGTTTAAGCTTTGTTTTGAATAGTTGAGCATGATAGCATTATCCAGCAGCTGTCGTCGTCCAGTGATATCCCGCACTTCGCAAAAAGCCACATCACGGCATCACGTGGAACAGCTGAAAATATTCCTCGCTGCAGCTGCCACACCTGTATCACCCATTGCGAAAGTCCAACTTGCGGCCCGGCGCTCAGCTGTTTGTTTCTGCAGCGTAAAAAATGGCAGCCATCTTGAATGTAGCTGTGAACGAGCTGCGAGTGTAGCTTGCCGGACCTGGAGCACAAATGATGGCTGGCCAAGCACTACATTAAAAACTTGTGAAACGCGGCCGACAGTAGGCAAATGCGTCGGAGCCAAATAGAAACTACGTGTGAATGGCGTCGGCTCTTCCGTCGGCTACCGACACTCCCCGGCACCGCTGCCATTCCGAGTGGGGGTGCCGCCTCGATTGGAACAGCGGCCCTTCCATTAACTATCAACACTACCTTAAGCGCTGAGCGCGCATTTGAAAGTAAAACGAAAACTTGTTGGACGTTTGAGCTTCCCGTGGAACGCGATTGCGTTATCGGCCACCGCCGCTTATCAGCAACTGCAGTCAGCAGCCACGTGTGGGGCGCCAGTTTGCTGCTTGTCAATAGCCGCCATCGGCCGCCGCCCGCGCACGCAAGAAGGGGATGCCAGTTCTGCGCACTGACATAGCAGCTGCTCAAGGCCAGCACCAAGAGCGATGCGATGGAGCCACGCAGCAAAAATTCAACCACGCTGTAGCGTGCCTGATATCTCGTTTGTCTCGCCTTTACTTATAGTGCGATTTTTTCGTTTCGATTGTAAGTTGACCCCCCCCACATGGGATTTTCAAATTAAAAAAATAGGTTGACTGACAATCGTGTAAATACAGTAATGGGTCGACGCCTGTCATTGCTTCATAGCTGGAGCTAACAGTGATAAAAAAATTAAGTGGACACCTGTTTATGCTGCATAGATGGAGCTTGTTGTGCTACATTAGGCTGCCCTTTCACCTCTGTTTTGTAAAGCTTGTTGAGTGTGCTCGTTACCTTGTGAAGGGCGAGCGGTACAGTGCTCCAGACTGCTTTAGTCTTTGCCTGCTGACAGAGTAGTATATTCTGATGGTGGACATGTCGCCTGTCTGCCTTTGAGGCGTGCCCGGCACTGCATATCGTGAAAGTGTCATGTTTGTGCAACAGCTTGGGTCTTTGCTGCCGTATGCATGTCCTTATTCATGGCCTTTATTCTTATCCATCCCACTTCCTCCTTTATGTTCTCTTTCCATTTTTTAGGCTACAAAGGGTGCACTTTATCTGACTCGTATGTGTATGTGCAGGCTTACGGAAACTTAAATCTCAAATATCGATGCTTCATGTTGCAGCTGCTGTGACGAAAAATGCTAGGCATGTAGTTTCCACACTTCCGATTGGAGCCGGTGGCACTAAGCAGGCTGAAAATAAATGCTCTCGTTGTGCTCCTGGTCTGCACTTGTAGGCTCGACAGCATGAAAACATTTTCAGCTTCTCATGAACCCCTTCTTGCATATCGAGATGATTGATCTGTAGACTAAATCAGCGCCTCCTCACCTGTGGGCTCTCTAACTGCAGCAAGTGCACGGGTGCACAGCAGGCACAGCCAGCCCAGCCACAGCATGTGACAGTTCCGCAGCAGACGATGCAGACGACAGTGCAGCCACAGCAGCAGACGACGACCACGGTGCTGACAGCGACTGAAATGCCGACTGCCATCTTGACGCCGACCTTCAGCTTCTCTAGCTGGTTTGTGGAGCAGCAGCGTGAGGTGGACCAGCGAACGCCTTCAGGCAACAGCAGCGAAGAAACCACGGCCACAGCCACCGCTGTGACACCTTTGCCAGCCGCGGCGCGGCGACTGACTTATGACAGTGCACCACCAACACCTGTGACTCCATCTTCTCCGACTGAAGACTGCCTTGTCCTGGATACAGGAGGGGGTGCAGGTGACACGGGGGTTCCTACTGCCTTGCTGACACCTACAAGCACGACAACAACCGTGGCGGCGGGCACGGTGACGCCCGTGACATCAAACTACTACGCCTGCTTTCTGCGGGGTGCCACACCTTCGCCAGAGGTGATGCCTTTGGTTACCGGCCCGCCGTCGGCAGCAACCTCGCCACAAATTCCAATTTTTTCTCCATCAAACTGCGTGTTGGCCTTGTCACCCGTTGTGCTGGGTGCCGCGACAGCGGCGCACCATCATCACCAGCACCCTCCACACCACCACAGTGCGGCAGTTCCCACCATCACACTGCCGGCAGGCACCAGGTTCCTAACGACGACTGCTGCCACGACGCCGGTGACTCCAGTTACGATGGCGCCAGCGCCGACAACCACCGAGAAAAAGTCGTCCTCAGCTGCCCGGAAACTGTCACTCACAAAGTAAAAGAAAATGCAGGCTCTTGTGGACATTTGAAGAGTCAAAATCAGCCGGTGTGAATATTCAAAAATGTTAGAAACCTTGAAAAAGTTTTTCTTGTTTTCTTTTTATGAGCTTAAGACTGTGTGATGTGATTGAAAGGACACTGGGGGAGTGTGATCAAGGCTCCATTAGCAAAGTACAGTGAATGACTATTGGCTGACGTACAGAAGTCTCGCAGTGAAGACCTCTTCAGAAATGGCCACTGTACAATGAGATGGTGCTTTCGCCGAATCTGACTTCTTTTTTTTTAAAGCACATGGCCAAAAAGACAGCAGCAGTGTAACTGACGCTGAAACACTTTTATCAAAGACCATCCAAAGATTGTTGGTTGACAAAAGAAGGCTTCCAGGAGCAGCGGTGATCTCAGCGGAAGTAGCCAGTGCATGACAGAATTTGGTGACTGGAGTGCTTGAAAGCATTTCAATTGAAAAACGGTGGAAAAGCGATTGTGGTCGGAGCGACTGTTTGCAGAGCAAGATCAAGGATCATTGCATGGCAGGTTGATATCAGCCCAGGCCAATTGTGCAGGTTACTGTGCAAGTTTCCCTTGACCCTTTTTTTTTCTTTCAATTTTGCAATGCTGCAAATCTGGTGCCTCATTGCTCAAGAAGACTGATATAAAAAGCTCTGGTGCGTTTGGAGCACTCATCTCTCAGTGACCAAGAATGAGCCTGCTGGCCAAACAAGGGTGCAAAGCACGAAAGGAGTTTTTTTTTTTTTTGTTCCGCAAGCTGGAGTGTCAAACTGTGAACCCACGAACGGGTGTGATGAACCTTGTTGTGCGTTACCTAAATTTAATTTTGAGTGGGCATCGCGGCAGTTTGCAGCCTGAAGACATTTGTTTCTGCGGACATGTCTTGTTGGTGGACAGTGTTTGTTGAGGTGTGCGGTGGGAGTGCATTTGTGAGGGTGTGTGTTCTGTGTTAGGATCGTTAAGCTGGTGAGAGTTTTTATGGTCCTGCCGTGATGGCGTGATTGCAACGGCGAATGCTCAAGCATTCTGTTGCATGGATTGCGTACAGTCATGTGCAGTGTAGGCGTCGTTTCTCTCACCAGCCATGCGTGGACGACAGGCCCGGCAGTGCTCACTTCAAGCTTTGTTGTCATCAGCAGCTTCTTCACGACATGTGAGTGCGCAGTGCGCTTGTTTCTTTAACTCAGCCACCGGTGAATCTGCAGCTTTTGGAGCAACTGCGCTACTCACTCCTGAGCTTGACTGTTGAGCACTGTGTTGCCGGTGGCCTCTGCGATCCTCCAGTTTTTTTTTTCGTCATGCATGTCTGCGTGACATTTTCTTCTTTCCAGTGCTCTGTCACTTTGTTCTGTTTGTGCAGCTGCAAGCAGTTTCTTGTTCGTTTCTTGCTCCCTGCTGCATTCCATGACAGTTTCTCACAGTGACGCATATGTTGTCAATTTGTTTCAGTAGTCACCTGTTTTCTCAAGCTTAACAGTCTTAAGCATTGTTTACAGTTTTGACGTTCTCCGTTGGTGTTGAAATGTTGTGGAGAAATGGTTTAGACTTAGGGAAGGGGGGTTTCCAGATTCGGAATGCTAGCCGCTCACTGCCACACTCCCTTTTTTTTTTCTCCTTTGCCTTCTGGTAATGGTTCCGGGATGAATGTGCATTGCCACAAAGCAGCGCAGTAATACTATTGCTGGCTTTATTTATTCACAGGCACTTGACTGTACCATCGCCGTCAAAAGTAAATGGAAGGCAACTCTGCCGAAATAATTTATTTCTTTAAGTCAAAAGCATAATGGTCGATATTTATTGATGCACTCTGTAACTTGGAAAATCACAATAAGGCTGCATTAATCAATTCAAGGATGCACAAATTAAGGGCAGTGAAATTGTTTTTCCACTAATATTGCCTTCCATTTACTTTTGACAGCACCTGTACATAGCCTAGTCGCTATTGCTTCCCGAAGCCCCTCCGCATAACAGCATTCGTGAAGGCGGGGTTTTCTTTTGCTGGCGATGTTTGTTCATAGAGGTAATTCAGTCATGTAAGGCACGGTTGGTTTTTTTTTTTTTTCACCAGCCTCTACTTGAACCACATCTGTCTGCCTTGCTCAAATGTTGTTCAACTACTAATCGGAAAGAAAAATAAAGTTCTATAAGCGTGTCTCACTATTGGAAAAGGTATCTCTTTCAGTTAACTAAAATTTGAGCTGGACCCATGGATGGTGCATACTATTTGAGACGGAAAAAATAATAGCGTATAAAGGCAGACAAACTGAGACGCAGGAAGTGCTTGTCCTGTGTCTCTTACTTGTGTTTGTCTGTCTTTATGCGATATTTTTTTCGTTTCACTTAACTGCTTATAAAACAATAGCGTTGAGGCTCTCGTTCGGGATCGGTGTCGGTGTTGAGCGAAAAATCCCCGGAGAGGCGACCTGTGGGCCAGCTGGGTCAGGTGACCTTGTGGTGTCATCACAACCTGTCCACTGGATTCTGAGCAAACTGACAACCGTGGCAGGGCAATGGTGCGTCGCTTAACTGCTGCACCACTTCGCCAGGAATGGTATGAGGACTCCCAGGGATCTGTGAATATAAAGTTGAGTATGACCAATTCTGTCTATATGGGCATCAACCCATTAACACTACTGTCTCATATCCTTGAGGCGAAGCTTAATTGTCCCCTTCAATTTTTTTTCGGAGCTCCACATGCTTGGCCCAAGCCGGGACTACTTCAGTTTGCAAATTTTACTGTGCAAAACCATTTGATGACGAGGATGATTGTCATCTCATTTTATTTCTGTTGAATACACCCATCTAGCTGGTATTGAAGTGGTGCCCCTCACCTACAACGCCTTAAAACAGTTTCTCATAACTGGGCCATAGATTTTCTAGCGTTTGTTTTTGAAAAAAAGCGGTATGTTTGTCAGTGTTTATTTTTATTTTAAAAATATCATGTTTTTCATCTAGTATTGCACCGCAGATGCTGAAAGCAGTGATTAATGGTGAAAAAATAATCCAACACCTGGTAACAAAGACCATCAATGGTACTAATTTCATCAGTGCACTCACTGGTAGTGGTTGTCATAGGTGTCCTTGTGCACTCCTTTTCGTTGACTGCACACAACACCGAAAATGGCCGTTCAACATCAGTACGCAATACAGGTTGCCTTTGAAAATACTCAAAACCTCTAGGGATAATATGGTCGTTTCCAAAACAGAGGACTAATGACAGGACTAACACTATACTGGAGGTAAGTTGGTAGTACTTAGAATAATTTCTTTCAGACTGCATTCATCTTGCACTATGGGTCTGTAGGTCTCTTCAGAGTACATGTATTCCTCGTGCGGCTCAGTTTTCACTCAAAGGCTGACAAGCAATTTGGATGCAGATACAGGACTTTTCAGGTCATATTAGGTGTTCCGCTGCATTGTCTCAAACATCTTGTTTGAGCATCTTGCTGTTAAAGTGCTTAGAGCAGGTTTTCATCTACCATGACTCCTACTTTAGCAAGGGGACGTGCCATATCTTATTTGCACATGAGGTTATTCTGATTGATTTTTTAATGGAATTTCCTCTGTGTCACTGCTCTCAACAGACAAAATTGGGTGCCAGTACTTCACTTTCGAGAGGAACTTTTCTTTAAAACACAATTAAGGACTGGCACAGAACACTGGATCTGCACTGTAATTCTTGGCTTCATGAGAACCTTGTTTCACCACTACCCACTGAGACTGCCAGTCTGGTTAATGCCTTTGCCCATGGGCACGGCTGAATCCAAGCTCTCCCAGTGGAGCAAGGCAGAGCACTTTGCAGCACTGCAAGTTGATCTCAAAGGAGCACAACGCTACATTTTGTTTGCTGCCAATTATTCTGGTTAAAGGGATTCCTCGTGCATTCCAGACACCAGTGAAAAAATAATTATTGAAATCCAAGCATGCAAACCATGCATGTAATGGTTATTCCACTTGGACAATGCAAAACAAAGATGAATATTCAATTCACTCGCCCATTTTACTCTCCCAGTGCACAGGTAGGGCACTACCAATCTGAACCACGTCTTGCAGACATGCGACAGAAGCTTTCTTGAAATTGTTGCCTTGCTGAGGTAGCCCACAGCTGCACAACCAGGTACACATTGCAGAGAGGGTATGATTTTTCCTTGTAATCCCTTTGTAATCCCTGTAATCCCTTTGTAATCCCAGTAGGCTTGGGAAGCTACGACCAGTTCCCACTTCCCCACCTGTTCTGCTTTTCTCTTCACATTTTTGGTCACTATGTGCCGACCAGCTTTTCTTTTTTTTTTCACTGCTTTCACAGCATCTGCAGTTTGAGCAGCAGTGCTTGCCTCTGCGATAGTTTGAAGTGATATGGAAGATGCCACCCCAGCATTATTCTTACTAGCTTTCATTTGCTTTCACTGCTGCTCTACAGCTTTTTCCCATGTGAAAGGCTTCTTATAGGTTTTTGAGGAAAGGAAATGGTGCAGTATCTGTCTCATATATCAGCGGACACCTGAACTGCACTGTAAGGGAAGGGATAGAGGGGGTGAAAGAAGAAAGGAAGAAAAAGGTGTCGTAGTGGAGGGCTCCGGAATAATTTCAACCACCTGGGGATCTTTAACGTGCACTGTTCACTATATTCACCCACCGCCAACAAATGAATTGAGCAAATTATGGATTATTGTGGTGATAAAAAAACAGCACGTCCACGCAAGCGTCAAAGCAAAACTACCCGCGTCGAGACAGCAGGAGTGCCATAGTGAGCATTCGCTAACAGCGTAGTTTCTGACACCGGCCAACGTGCTCTGTCTAAACTGCTTGCAATGCAGCAAATTTGTTTTGTGGAAGACAGCTGTATTCTCAGCATATGAGTAGGCCATGGACTTAATGAACAATAATAAACATCCGCTGCCAGAAAAAAGAAAGCACGGAATTGGTTGAAACTGAGAAACACTGATTTATGAGAATTTCGATTGACGAGGAACACAAGGCGCACGTGTGCTGTGAAATATCAGTGCATGTTAGGGAACCCCAGGTGGTCAGACGTTAAACCTCCATATACCATACCAGCGTACAGTAAGTGGCACATGTACTTGATGTTAACACCGCACACTCTCTCCTGAAAAAGCCCAGTTTTTGTTGAAATTTGCATATTAGGCACCCTTAAAAGGTAATCTATCAGTGTACAAACTTTATATTCTGGCTTATCGAGTCCTCTAGCCATCGCACAGCACACGGACGCCTTAGAGTTTTTCCTCCATAAAAACGCAGCCGCCGCAGTCTAGTTCTAAACCGGGGCTGTGCAATCTTCTGCTTCAGAAACTTATTTCGAACCCATTTTCCGAGCATAAAGGAACTAAATTCAAACTGGTCTCCTAACTAGTCAGAAAGGCAGCGCCCATTCGACTGCCACCTTGCTTCCGCTGCCGAAAATTGCTGCTGCACTTTACACAGTCTTCCCACAAGGAGACTTTTAATAAAATCCACACGCTTGATTTATGTCTCGGGGCCTCTTTATATGGCGTGTGGAACATGTAAATCGGACACAAATCGATGAGTGAACCTGGCTTTCTCTCAAAAAAAAAAAAAATGGTTCCCCTTGTTAAGCAGCAAAATTCACAACTAGTAATGGCAAAAAATCTTCCCTACAAATGAGCCAGCTGCCTGCATCTGGATGCACAGCCATGCCCACTGAACTCTTTGATGGACGAAATCAATGCCAGCAGTGATACTATTCTGATTGACGTGGGTTCAAGGTATCAGTGGAGACGTGCAATTCCTTCTGCATTTCTGTGGTTTGAAGAGGTGGGAAAGGCCAACATGGTCAACGGCTAGTATCGGCATTCTCAGAAATCGGTGTTTCTCAGTTTCAATCAATTCCATACTTTCTTTTTTCTGGCAGTGGATGTTTATTATTGTTCATTAAGGCCATGGCCTACTCATATGCTGAGAATACAGCTGTCTTGCACAAAACAAGAAATTTGGTCCTTCTGTAATCCTGGCTGTATTGCAGTACCACAAATGCACACAATACACTTGCCATGCAGTCATCTTGCAAAGTACTGATTTTGTACGAGTCATTGCGCGAGGGCAGCGGAGGTGGTTTGGTACTGTGAAAATATGCCCGTCTGTATTTAAAGTGATGCTCTTTACCCATGATGCATTTATACAATCACTCAAAGCATGCTTGAGTCATATTGTGTTGCTTAAAGGGACTGTTAATTCAGTTCCTTAGTGTTTGCTTTGATTAATGCAAAGAAAATATTTGGCATCCCACGATAATTTAATTTTTTCTGCACAAAAAGCTCTGTTTTAGCTGAGCAACTGGCAATCGAATGAGCAAATTCTTGTTTGCTGTCTGAGTGAAAAACTCTCGTAACATCAAGGTGTGATGCTGTAAAATTGTGTACCGTAATTGGGCCAGCAACGCGAGATGATACCACCGTAACATTTTGCTTTTGCCATTTTTGCATTTCTTGAGCCTTGCAGACTATTATTTCTCCAGTAGTGTAAATTTCTAAAACATGGCCAATGAGCTTGCTCATGTCAAAATTTTTATTACTTATAATACGTAAAAAATTGGAGGGGATACTTAAGCTCCACTTTAAGGGTATGACGCAGTAGTGTAATTGTTTAATTAAAGCCCATGTATGCTGTATTAGTCTGTCTTGACTTATAGATCCCTGGGAGGAGTCGTACCACCCATAGCGCAGTGGAGGGGTGGTTAAGCGATGCGCCTGTACCCTGAGGTGGCAAGTTCTGCCACCTATAGGGCCTGTGCAACACAGGTTGCTCTTCCCATGATACCAACCATAAATTTAACTGTGACCTGCCACTGTGGTCAGTTTGCTCACAATCTGGTGGGCAGGTTGTCATGACATCACAAAATCACAATCTGGTGGGAAAGTTGTCAAGAAGCCACAAAATCAAGTGACTTAGGTGGCCCACCTGGTTGCTTTTGTGGAGACCTTTCGCTCACAACGCTGACAACACCGCTGCTGGATTTTCTAGAGAATGGGAGCCTTAACGTTGTCGTGTTAATACTTATAGTAAGTACCCCACCACAGTGGCCAGTGATTAGGGCGCTTAGCTGTTGAGTCCACGGACGCAGGTTCAATCCCAACCACAGTCGCTTCATTTAGATTGAGGAAGAACACAAGGCGCACGTGTGCTGTGAAATATCAGTGCACGTTAGGGAACCCCAGGTGGTCGGACGTTAAACCTCCATATACCATACCAGCGTACGGTAAGTGGCACATGTACTTGATGTTAGCACAGCACGCTCTCTTGAAAAAGCCGTTTTTGTTCAAATTTGCATATTAGGCACCCTTAAAAGGTAATCTATCAATGTACTAACTTTATATTCTGGCTTATCGAGTCCTCTAGCCTGCAGGGGCTATGTTGCTGCATAGCTGACCGATCACAGATGCTATGCAATGGTGCAAAAGCAAATGGATCATATTAAGGCAGGAAAATGTGTAAGGTGGTGCCAGTGGTCTAATGTTATCTACCTCATTTTACATTTTAATTAGTGCAGATTGTAATTAGTCAAGCCTTGATTACTGAGTCAAGTGTGGCACAGCTGTCAAGCCTGGATTACACTGAATATACCACTGACATATTCAGTGTGCTTTACTCATGGTCAGCTTTCTGTGGCATTGCAGTCAAGTCTGGATTACTGCAGTCAAGTGTGGTGCTGTAGTCAAGCTTGGATTACATTGAATATGCCATTGACATATTAAGTGTGCTTTACTCATGGACAACTTTCTGTGGCACTGCTCTAAAGCCTGGATTGCATTGAATATGCCAATGACATATTCAATGTGCTTTACTCACTGACAACTTCCTGTGTCACTGCAGTCAAGCCTGGATTACACTGAATATGCCACTGATATATTCAACGTGCTTTACTCATGGACAACTTTATATGGCATTGTAGTCAAGCCGGGATTACTGCAGTCAAGTGTGGCACTGCAATCAAGCCTGGATTGCATTGAATATACCATTGGCATATTCAGTGTGCTTTACTCATAGACAACTTTCTGTGGCACTACAGTCAAGCCTCTGTTTCATTGAATATGACTGACATATTTAGTGTGCTTTACTGATGGACGTCCAACTTTCTGTGGCATTGCAGTCAAGCGTGAATTACTAACTAAAGTGCAATTGTCATTCCATGGCAGAATGTAGTCTTGAAAATGGTGGATGCGAGGCCAGCATGTTTACACAGAAAATTCTACCCCTCTATTAACATTCTCAGTCCATCAGTTTACCACTATCCCCCAAGAGAAAAGTATATAACACTTGTATCTTACTAGTACTCACCTATGGGGTAGGAATGTGGAGGCTAGCGAAAAGGGTAAAACTTAGAACAGCGCAGTGCGCTGTGGAAAATAAAATGGTAAGTGGAATGTTACGAGACAGGAAGAGGACAGGGTGGGTCAGGAATCAAACATGGGTTAATGACATCCTAGTTGAAATCAAAAGAAATGGGCTTGGGCAAGACGTGGAATGTGAAGGCAAGGTGACCCATCATCCTTAACGGTAACAGACTGGATTCAAAGAGAAAGGAAGTGTAGCAGGGGACGACAGAAAGTTAGGTGGATGGATGAGAATCATGGGGATAGGGTGGCTACAGTTGGCACAGGACAAGGTCAGTTGGAGAGATATGGAAGAGGCCTTCATCCTGCAGTGGGTGTATTCAGGCTGATGATGATGGTCTGTCTATTGCTGTTTAGCTGCCTTTGATGGAGAGTTGCCACTGTGAACCGTGATACCGTGGCACATGGGGATGCACTCATTAAAAGGCTGATATTCCATAGCCTATGTTGAAGAAGAGTTGAAGAGGAGGAGCTGAAAAATGTCCACAGGGACTGCACTGCATGCTGCCGACATTCCTCCAGAGGAAAAATTATAGAATTGCAATCGTTAAGCATATCAGGCAATGCGTCAGTCTCTGCGTTGCTATTCACTGCATGCTTACGAGAGACATTGAGAGGGTTGGACGGGGTAGAGCTGGGGATAAGAGTTAATGGAGAACACCTAGGTAAGGTTGGATTGGCTGATGGCATTGCCCTGCAAAATAACTTTTGGGGAGTAACCTCCGCACATGACTGAGGGCCTGAACAGTCTGGAAGGGCTCCAGCAGTGAGTTGTTGAAAGTGGCAAGGGAGCACATCTAGCTAGGGCAAGCATAATTCTGTTCCCTAGATAGCACAGCCCTACCAGAAGCATTGCCACCTAGCAGCAGCAAAAGAAAAATTACGGGCACGGATCAGAACACTATCAAAATTCCTTGTTTTAATCTGTTCTGTATTGGAGTGGGCTAGTGGTGCGTTATGGGTGTGTAAGATAGCAGTTGGAATTCTTTTAGTAGAGGTGTGCCTTCTGTACACTAAAAATTATCAGCACACAAATCATTTGCTACCTCACAGTTATGTTACCTTTTAGGAAACAAAACAGCCGAAATCACTGCTAAAAACCACACGATTTTCTTCCTTTTGCTGCTAGGTGGCACTGCTTAAGCAAATGTTGTGGTGCTGTGCTTTTGAGACAACGTAATTATGTCAACAGAAACAGCACTCGGACCAGCGCAGGTTAACATGGGTGCTGATCCACTGCTTTTCATACCATGTACACTACTACATTATGACGCGACATGATGGAGATGTAAGAAACAAAGGAGATATTTCGGGCTGCTTTTGTCTGTGCCACATACTGCGCAGAATCATGTAACATGGCTGAGTTGGCAATCATGGCCCTTTCTATCTGTTACATGCAATCGCTTCCTAGGCTCAAAGAGTGGTAGTCTGAGCCTCTTCTTAGCACTAAAGTGGATTGTTACTTTATTGCTTTTAACCAGGCAAACCATGAAAACAGGAACAATAAGCTGCTCTTCTTACTCAAGAAATCTGTCAAGGGCCAAGCCTGTCTGAGCTGCAGTAGGCTTGCATGGAAAAAAAAGCGCAAACTAAAGTAGCACAAAAATGTGCTTAAAGCCAATAAATCCCACATTACAAGAAAAATACAACAGTATTACCGCTAACACCAAGCGCAAACACGGATGAGTCAAGGGGCTATGAATTAAATTACGGCCATGGAAGTTGCACTTCAATGGAGGCGAATTACAAAAATGCCCATGTGCTGTGCGATGTCAGTGCATGTTAAAAAACAGGTGGTCAAAAATAAAACTGCGCCCTCCACTATGTCGGCTTTCATAGGCCATGTGCAGCTCTGGGACATTAAAAACACACATACCATGCTTAGCATACAAAATGTTGGTGTTACTAAAACAGTACTACTGATGCTGAATGCAATTTTGAGGAGAATGGCAGCTCTGTGCAAATTAGCCATAGGCAAAGGTCGGAACAAAGATTGAGATACAGAGGCAAGAAAACTTGTATAAATTGCTAGAGTGGTTTGCTGCAGGACAAATAGTGAAATTACAGAGCAATTGCTACGTTAGGGGCACAGTGGTCATACTTTTCGTGCTTGTATGTCTATGCAGCTTTTCTCAAGCGTGAGCATTATCCGCACCTGCCTTAAGATTTCACTTTGCTCCGCGGATGACTGCTCAAACACTCTCGACAAGCATGCTCATATTTGTGCATCAAAGCAGGCTGGCAATGGTTGCAACAAGAACATGCAGCAACACACCACCTCCAACTCTCATATTCTTCAAAATAACAACTTTTATTTGGCATTAATAAATACAATGATTTCTCTTCAATAAATTATTTCTGTGAACACCTTGTTTCATGTGAGATGATGTTATTGTTAAGATATTTGGCAAGATTGCAAGACGGCAGGAAAAAATGCACTATGGGGGCACAGCCCCCGTAATGAGATTTTTTTTCTCGCTCTCGAAAATAACCGTTATTTACAACATTTATCAGGTAAGGTATTTTTTTCGATATAGTTCTCTCGTTGGACACTTCACTACATGAGAAAATGATTTTTCTTTTTTTTTTTCATTTTCTGAAACATTTGGTGGTGAAACTGTGAAACACGTAAACAACAAACACACTGCACACACACGCACACATCTGTTTATACATAAAACGTGTGGCTTATGGTCATTATTGAAATTCTTTTCATGCAACAATTGGTGTTCTTGGTCCTGAAGATGTTGTTTTCCAAGATGGCGGCGGTCATGGCGGACGTCTGGTCAGGACCAGAGATGACTGTGTCTTGTCTTCTTTCTTTCCCTGGTTCACGAGATTCTTCAACATGCACCTGAGGAATGCTGCAACAAAAAATGTGCAGGCTTGTCTAATGCACCTTAATGAGCTGTCAATCAAATTCACTGTCAAATTCTAGGAGTGCAGACACCAAATAATCTGCTCGTTTAGACTTGGTAAATAATCTATACATGAATTTCTTCACTCACGTTGTTTTAGCTTTAGTTTCAGCAGTCAAATGATGGCTATGACATCAAAGTTTAGTACAGGCCGCATGAGGTGCAAAAAATTTGTGACATACAAATTGCTGCTTCTTCGGTTCCTGTCATTCTGGCTATTGCAGCAGGCTGCCTTAAGCAGTTTATTGAATTAACATGACAAGGCTGAGATTACACTTAGTTTTCCTATGCCTTATGCAACTTGTACTGAACTCTGATGTCATGCTCATCATATGGCTGTTGAAACAAACCGAAACTGTAGTAGAAGACAGCAAATTCTAAATTATTCACCATGTGTACATCAATTTCATGAGGCAATCGATATATACTAATAGCTCAGCTACCAGTACTTTATTGAAGAGAACAAAATGTGCAACCAAAAATTTCATGTCTACGCTACTTTAAACAAATTTAATGTGATGGAACTTGTAATATTATTTCTCAGTTCAAGAAGAGTTGTTGCTGAGTGATAAGGTGCCGGCACTACTGCCCAAACTTTGCACTTCTAATCAATTCATCTCAAGAAAATGGCAGCAACAAGCGGTACTGCCTGTAGTTTAAGGCCACTGCACAGCTGCAACCGCAGGTGACCGCATACGAAACGTGCAGTGCTGAACAGAGGTGGCCGTGGATTTCGGCCTGGGCAGTGCACACAACAATCTGCCGCCTCTGAGCCTCGTAGACGACGGCGCACACTACTCTGGCGCCACGGGTCGCCGCCGCAGAACCTGTTTCACTCTCCTCCTCCGTTCCCCTTTCCGTACTCTTTTTGCTATTGCAATCTTTCATCCTTCACTGCACTCTGCGTTTGCTCTCTTTCATCCTCCACTATGCTCTTCTTTTGCTTAGTTATGCCAAGTGATGAAGCCGACACTGCTCAATGCAGGAACGGACACTTAAAGGTGCACTAAAGAGGAATCTGAACTCGTCTTTTTACCGCGGGAACTCTATCTACACGTTCCGGGCATTCTCATAAACATTGAATTATTGTCCTGTGAGGCCGACTACCCTAACTAATTCGGCTGGAACGTCCCGGCTCCCACCTTTTTCTGAACTCAACGCGGTAAGTAGGTGGAGTCAACCAACGCGTGGAGTGCCTTTCAGCCAGTCCAGTGGCGGCTTTGCTTTCGTTTTTTTTTCTTTTTTAGGTTTCTTTGAATAAACAGTTTCAGTCGCAGACAACAAAGCCGCAAATTACGCCCATGGAAATAAAAATACACGTGGACTCTTTGATTTACGTATCACTCCGCCAATGGCAGAGCGGCAAGCCGCCACGGGACTGGCTGCCGCATTGGTTGACTCCTCCTACCTACCGTGTTGAGTTAAAAAAAAAATACGGGAGCCGAAACATTTAATCCAGGTAATCGGCCGCACAAGATAATCATTCGATGTTTCTAAGAATGCCTGGAACGTGTAGATAGAGCTCCCGCAGTAAAAAGACGAGTTCAGATTCCTCTTTAGTGCACATTTAAGAGCTGCAATCTAAAATAAAATCAGGGGTTTTAACATGGGTGCTTGAGAATAAAAAGCTCACAATGGGCAAATACAGCAGTGGTACCAGTCAAGCCATTTTACAGCAGTTTGTCTCACTTTGCCTTTTTCAACAAAAGAAGAGCCACAACTCCATATACTAGGTGTGTGAGTAGATGCTGGGACACTAGTTCCAGAAGCCTAATTGCATATGTTTGTCAGTAGAAACCGATGGCTAATCCCTCCATCTCCCATAGAATTTACACGTGGGCGTTGACTTCAACACTGGCGAGATCTGAAAAAGGTTCTAGAGCAGTCCTTTACGACAGCTGGGCTAAACTGGGCTCCACTGTGATCTTGTGGTGGTTTTTCAGTTTACCAAGTGCTTAAATCAGCTAGTTTCAAACCCCACCACTTTTCCTTTACCCACTTTATTTTGGGGCTAATCATACAGTAATTGCTGCTAACACACGAAAACTACAGAGCCAGTCATTATTAATTGAATTTCGGCGTTTTTTTGCATGCCTAACAGGCATGCAAAAAAACGACATGAGATTCTTCCACACCTCTTGAAAGCCGTTTTGAAAGGCTAAAGAAAAGCTCAGTACTCTTACTCGAAGTTACTGTCACGGTCAATGAAACAAGTTAGCAAAACCTGCAGTGGAGGAATGTTCAGGCATGCCAATGTTCATCGTAAATCGCTTTGCGTACCTTATGCCGACAGTATCTTGCGAAGGATGAGCATCTGTGGGTAGTGAAGGTTGGCATCGTAGATGTCTGGTCTTTCCTGCTGATACTGAAATTGAACAATGATTGGCTTGAACTGTAGTGGTTGCATTTCCTATCGTGCAGGAAGTCACTGCACTCACAGACTACAACAGCTCTACTTGTTCCGCCTTGGGAAAATGTAGAAGCGGAATCCGACCAATGACAGAGGATGGTCACTTTTGCTTTCAGGGTTACACCAAATACACAGGACTATCACAACTGAGTCACATGGTTTTGAAATACAGTATTTTGCAATGTACGCCACCATAGTAAGTTGAGTACTACATGAAAAGTAGTTTAAAACTATCTGTGGTCAAATTTCAGTGCTAACCTGTAGCCTTGCTGCCATAACAACAGGGACTCTGGCCTCCACAAGCTGCTGAGAGCAGTCTTCTCACTGCTCCTTGAATGCTCTATACATTACATGCTGCAGTGGCTCAGCAGCCTTACGTTACTGAGTGCGAGTTGTGGGATTGTATCCCTGCGGTTACATTCACATTTCAATGGGAGCAAAGTACAAAAATATTCATATGCTGTGCAAATGTCAGTGCACTCATGTGTTGTGCAACGTTAATGATGAATCCGAGCGCACTGGGAGAGAAGGGCCTTTGTCTCGCAGTGGACATGACCTGGCTGATGATGATGATGATGAACCATCCACAATGCTGCCCGTAGGGTTCGAACCTTTATACTGGCAGCAATACACTGCATGCTGCTACTGTTCAGAGTCCTAAAGCAAAGCTGGAGTGTGATCCTAAAGAAGTCAAAACTGTAGCACAAATTTTTTGGCATTTACTTTAGACTGTGCTATGAGCACACAGATTAGCTGGTGGCTAACTACTTTCCATCTTATCTGATGAAGTTGGCAAGTAGAAGCATTTTTATAAAGCCTTTCTCCCATTCTTTCTTTTGTCAAGCTGTACTGAAGAGCTAATTACCTCTTGAGACTAATGCAAAGTCAATGATTCAATGGCCACGATAGCACACATGAGCGACATGCAAGTGCTCACTGGCTTGCAAGCGAGGCCACAGCACCATTATTTTAAAAAGCTGTTGAACAAAAAAAATAATTACAGCAGTCATGTGTTCCAGGATTTATTCCTTACACAAAAATACTAGGCCAAAGCTCATGGATACCTTCGCTTTCAAGAACAGCGGAAAAAACAAAACATATGTTGAACCGTCTTTTAGTTGAGCAAATCTATTGACTGTGCAAAGGCAGACTTTCTGCTACAACTGTAACTTCATACAAACAAGATTATTCCCCCATTTACTCGCTATCACTACATAAATAACATCAATATTTGAAACTAATACTTGGCCTTGTGCCACTGCAACGAATCATACATGACTAGTGTCGCCAACAGCCAAGTTCAACACAGCAAAAAACGATGGCCTCTTCCAGTGGGTGGATGGATGAATGGATGCACTGACAGATGGACAAGGCTGAACCCTTTAAGTCGGGCAGCGGTTCATGACACCTGGCCGTGACACGTAATATAATGTACACAAACTGGAGACTGGGAATGCTCGTCTTCACTTCAGCGTGAGCCATTCCACAACCTCTTTCAGAGTGCGGATGACATTTCAGTCTTGCCTTGATTTTAGCCGCCAATTAGCTAACTGCTTGGTTATTTCTACCCGTTTAAAATCTATTTTTCCTTCACTGTCTTTAAACCCCAATACTTTGAATAAATCAGCCCCTTCATTTTCAACTGTAGGGTGAAGCCTTTTACAGAAAAGTAGTCAATACTCCCATCCTGGCTTCAAACAACAAAGAGCATCCCCTAGAATTATTGCAGATATTTTCTTTAGCAATTTCGTGCTTGAACGTTCTGTACGCTCCCAGTGCTAATTTAATCTGCATCTATTTTCCAAAGGCCCCTCTCTGTTTCTTTAACATTTTTTTTTTTCCGAGTGGTTACGGCGCTTGGCTGCTGGCCCGAAAGACGCGGGTTCGATCCCGGTCGCGGTGGTCGAATTTCGATGGAGGCGAAATTCTAGAGGCTCGTGTACTGTGCGATGTCAGTGCACATTAAGAACCCAAGGTGGTCAAAATTTCCGAAGCCCTTCACTACGGCGTCCCTCGTAGCCCTGAGTCGCTTTGGGACGTTTAACACCCATAACTATAAACTAATAATCGATAAATCCTGATTCCCCCCTCCCCTTCCCCCAACTACTGTTAAAATATTTGCTTGACAACATTCTAGTACAGTTTCTCCGTTTTGTTCAACATTCCTCATGTGCGAGTAACTGAAAACTCTCCTAGCCCACTGCTTTTCCCCCATTTCTCTTAATTGCTCCTCAAATTCTGTCAGCTTCTCTGCTTTCGAATGATGTCCATCCCATGTCACCCTGTACCCCCTGATTTGGTGTATTTCCATGCGCCCCCAAAGCAAGCCTACCTGCCCCATGCTGCTTAATTTCTAACCTTGCATGAACCTCTAGTCACGTGCACAGGACTGCACTGCCATAAGTCAGCCTACAAACCATCACCTCTTTCCAAATCCCTCTTACCACTTCGTACCTACTGTAATTCCGCAATGCCCTATTTTTCAAGACAGCTGCATTCCTGCTCCCTTTAGTCAATACATATTTTTCATGCTCCGTTACATACTCAGCACCATTAGTTTGAAGCGAAAGCTTCACTACGCTAGGTTTCCAAGAGGGCAGCGTCAGTGCAGTCACGTGGCAGGTCATGTGACTTACTGACGTCATCACAACCTGTCCACCGTGGCAGGTGGCAACTGCCCCATCGGGCATCGGGCATTTCATCAATGCTTTACAGACAATCCGTTTGGCAGTGTGTGTGGCGTTTGTGAATGTAGCCATGCAAAGGAAGCTTTCGCTTCTCACCAGGGTTAACCAAAGTTGAAACCATAGCTAATTTTTTCCACACCATAAGATACTTGTACTTATCCACTACCTCTCGCGCGACCTCCTGTACACTATGCTTGCCGCCCTCATTATCATTAAAAATCATGACTGCCGATTTTTCGTTACTAAACTTAGATCTAATCTATCTCTCGCAGTACCTCAGATGCCCATCAACCTCTGCAAATCTTCCTTGTTGTCAGCCATTAATACTATATCACCCACATACATCAGTCATGTTAATGACTGTTTAATCCAGTCTCCTTGCTTGAAAAAAGAAAGGTTGAAGCCAAGGCTGCTCCTCTCTAGTTTGTACTTTAATCCTTGCAGGTACAAATGAACAACAAAGGTGACAGAGAACATCCTTGCCCAAGCCCTTGCTGTTTCTCTACAAACTGTGATACATTTTTTCCTCACTTCATAAACACTTTGTTACTTTTATAGATATCTTTTAAAAGATCAGCTAGTCCATCTTCCGCACCTAATGTGCCCAATATATCCCACAAAACCTCTTGAATTAGGCTCCCTTGAGAAGGCTCCCTTGAGATCTAGAAATGCTAGCCATAGGGGCCTGTGTTCCTTTTCAGCAATTTCAATGCACCATGCCAATGAGAACAGATTGTCCTCTAACCTCGTTTGCTTCCAGAACCCATCCCCTAGCTCCCCTAGCACCCCCTCATTCTCCACCTATGCCCGCAGTCTGTCCTTTATAATCTGCATCACCACCCTGATCTCCGAATGTAGCCCCATCTTGTGCCAGCCATAGCAACTGTATCCCAGCAAAATTCTTAACCGCGTCACACCACACGATTCCTTGCTACCCTTGGCTACAATCCCATTCTCTTGGTACCCATTTAGTCATTCTTAACAGGCCACCATTTATCTCTTCTGCGCCTCAAGTCCGGCTCAAGTCCTCACCCTAATATTAGTAAGTACAGTGACCTCTTCTCATTCATTCCAAATTGCTTATTTCAACTGCCAGTGTATCCAAACTGATGCCTTGGGGCCTCTCAAAATCAAGTGCATTAGAAAGGCTGACAGCATTTTCAAACCTAATGTATTCTAAACAAACTTTCGGTCCCCTTCAAGTTAGAATTATCAAGGGTACAATGCAATCAGAATAACATTTCTTCTCTCGTACTCTACTCTTTCCAGTCTCTTAATGTTGGACCTATCATTTATTTTTTGCCCGCTATCACAGTAGAAACTTAAGCGAGTCAAAAAGTTACTTTGCGCTGCTTTGTTCACGCAAAACAAGAACTAATCTTCAACAGCCTAAAGCTCGCAAAAAAAGAACAGCATTCATTCATGCAGGGTAGTGGAACTGTGTGCTACAATCCTAGTTTTGTGGGAGTAATCGTTACTTCCTTCTTTCTCTTAAACAAACATTGCAACAACAGTAAAATGGCCTAAAGACTCACCCGAGCATGGAGCTCCCAGACGCAGGTATCGTAAGCCATAAGTATTTCGACATAGAACCGTGACTGTGCAAGCTCCACGAAGTGCTGGAACGTTCGTCCCCGAGATGGTGCCAGGATCACAGCAAGGCCCTGCAGTTTCCGTTTTTAACAATGATACAGCACGTCTCCAAAGATACGAGCTGTTGCTTTCAACTCTGGCTCATGCAAAAGCCACGCAATTTGTCCAAGATCATAAAAGCATGCAAATCTTCACCAGTTCACTCGACCTCACTAACTGCTGACAGTGGAGTGGAAGAAATCAGTGTGAGGCAATGGTTCCCAGACCCGTGCGGCTGGCTTGCGAGCATGCGAGAGCAGCACACTCAGGGGAGCTGTCACTTCACACTCTTAAAATACACTCCTCTGTGAACAAGTTATGCGAAGAAGCATAGCTAAAATTCTACTTTGATGAGGCAGCACATTCCGTTCAAACCTTTGCCTCTGTTGCAAAAAAACCTCACTAAAATCCAAATGTTTCAATAAAGCAACTTCTTTGCGCTAAAGCTCTAAAATTTCATTTCTTCAACATGCTCCTGTGAAAAGGTGACGCAAACCAGGCTAATTCTTGGCTAACTCTAGGCCTCGCCTTCAATTACTGCATGCTGGGAATTACCTTATCACTAAGAAGCTTCCAGATTGTGTTGACAAGCGGCTGACGACCTTCGTCGAAGAAGAGACTGCAAAAAAAGCAGGTTTCACCTCAAAATGAGGCTAGCAGTTCCACAGCATAACGGCAAAGTGTGTGCGGTTTATGCACAGCATGATTAACAATCGCAAAATTCGAAGACGGATGAAGCTGTCAAGACACCAAATATGACTCCTAAACTTGAACATGTACGCGTGTGTACATAAGTACTCTGAACACACTATTCCGTTTTAAGTGCAATCATATCTTCCGTTCCGGAAATGAAGAAAATTCTTTGCCCGTAAGAAAGCTCATTTAGCGTACACTACCTGCATGCACCTATCATAGCTGACAGTTTTATTTCAGGCAACATACGAAAAATGTTAGGAGCCAATAGCGTGCTCCATTTACTTTTGTACGCGCTTGTACACTTGTAGAGCACCACGATCGCTATAAGTTAGTATACTCCGTTGTAAACTAACTTTTCACGCTTATTGTACAAAATGGAGGAAACCTCTCATTTCGCCGCTTCATCTTCAAAGCTCAAATATTGCAGAGAAACCTCTTTGATACGTTCCCAGTTCATACGATTCCCGTTTCGTACGCTCAAAATGGCGGACATTAAAAATGTCCCAGACTTGCACTATATTTTTCCCCGGTCAATACATTCCCGGAATACACGATTTACCGGCTACTACGTTTAAAATTTCGTTAAATTATGGCCGCATAATACGTTTATTGACAAACCGCACATGTGCAAACATACAAGTGAGCCGAACGAGAGGGCAGCGACATGTTTTTTGCAGCAGTCACCCGCCGTGGTGGCTTCTCTGCAGTGCCTCAACGTAACGAGACGAAGCACCACCGCCGCCACCACTACCACCACCACCACCACCAAGAAGAAAAAAAATAATAAAACGGCGCCCCAGCATTCGCGACGGCTGTTTCTGCGGGGTCGCGATATGAAGAGGGGAAACGCTGAGGTTTTTTTCGCGGTGCATAAGGGAAAGAGTCCAAGAGGGGAATCAGCCGGGCCAGTTTGTTAGATCAGTTGTTAGTAGCGCTGGCGTGTGTCTCCTTTCACTTTGTCCCTTTCTTAGCGCTTTTGAATTTTTCTTGTCAAGGGAAAGGAGGTGAAGCTGCTACGAACTACAGCGATGCCGCCAATGCACTCACATACGAACGGGTCGGGTGGGAAAAGCAGAAACATTGCGACAATCAGCCGCCACGGTGGCTTTCCCACAGTACTTAAGAGCAAAGGGCGAAGCATCCGAAAATGACACGGAAGAGATTTTGGTTACTTTCGTCACTGCCGTCGACGGACCAAATGCGTTACGAATTTCCTTCCGCCCTAAAGAGAGCGCAAACGCGGAGGGCTGAATTCAGCGAGCTCTGGAATGAGCTCTGTTCAGCTCTTGTGCCAAGAAATGCCAATCGGCATTTTTATAAAGTGAAATTTGTCAATAAATGTCTTTTACCTCATTCAGCAGTTACATTTCTCAAAATCAGGCGGTTTGGACCATACGTTTTCCCGGTTAACACGTTTTTTCTCGCAATCAAAAAATAAACGTATCAACGAGGTTTTACTGCATTTGGTGGTAACAAAGCTAGCCACTGCTCCTCATGCCTTTACCAGTGACACAAACGGAAATCAGTATGAAGTAAATTCAATGGATATAAGTGAAACAGCAAAGTGGCAGCCATGGCTACTGCACAAGAAAAAGAGCACAACTGCGGACCAAAAGGGCATCTCCAGTGACCATGCATTCAACATGAAACAACGGGTGGCAGCTGTCAGTGCCCGAAGTGACAGAGGACTGCACACTACTGTGTTTGCATGGTAATTACTCGACCACCCAAGTGCAAGTCAACACCTACAACATTCACATTGTGAAGTAGGCAAAAGCTGCAGGACTACAGAGAAGTGACACCTACACATATTGACCTACACTGTTAGGATATAATGCATTTGGTAAAAGAATAAGTTCATGTGTACATGTAGTAAACACTACCACACTGAATCCATAAATTACTATTTTCAGGAATGAATGACAGATGCCATGGCTGGACACATATTACTTCCTTTTTAGTTAAGAATAAAACCACTACTACTACTAGTCGCAACGTAGCATGCTGCACCTACCAGTCAGCAGATATGATGACGTCAAACCGGCCCATGAGGTCCCCGATGTCGTTGTCATCATCCCACCTTATCCTCCTGCAAAATGAACATTATGATGTGACAGTATGTTGTGACATGCACTAAACTGTGCCCTGCCTAACCTCAGACACTTATGAGCACAGCACTTAGATTTAAAGAATATTTGATGCACAGAAGAAGTAATTTATTTTTACGCGCCACAGCAACCCAGTGACCTTGAGAGATGCTGTGGTGAAAGGCCCGGGTCAATTTCAACCACATGGCATTCTTAACATGTGCTGGAACGCCAGTGCAAGGGTGTTTTTGTGTTTTGCCTTCACTGAATTATGGCTGCCATGGCCGGTAATCAAACACGCAACCTTGGACTTTGCAACTGAAACTCGGAGCCACCAAGTTATCACGGTTGATAGACGGTATAAAAGGATGCAACAAATCTTGAAGCCGAGATAACTGGATTGATTTCACATGACACTAAGACTTCAACAGCACCAAATCATCTGCATAAAAGGCACAAGAGCATTTAGTAATCAAAGCTAACCTTGTGCTGTGTAATCAAAACATGACACCAAACTCATGCACCACAAAATATTCATGCCTTTGTGTTGATGATGACAGTGATGATTTTCTGTCTGCAATCACTTCACAGAAAAAATGCATGCAAAGCCATAGTCTGACATAGATGTAGTGCGACATTACCTTGCTACTACATTGGCATTTCCCAAGCAGCCCGTATTGCGTTCGAGGATTATTTGGACATCTGGACAAGAAATTAAGGAAAATCTTCTCTTTTTCTGGAAGGCGCAGTGATGATGGATGACCATTACAAGCTGCACAAATTAGATGGCAAATGACTATTTATGCATTGCACTACACTCAATGCACGAAAAAGAAATGCAAGCCTAAATGCTGATAGCAGATGCAAGCATTAAATGCCACCACAATGGACACCAGGCACTGTATTTGATGCTACGAGCAGAAACCAGAGCGCATCGCTGTATCATTTGGAAAAAAATATCGATATCACTCTATTTTATTTCAATTAGACATCTCAATGTTTTACCCGACCATTGCTAAGGTCTTCCGATACTCTTTCTACTGGCCATGAAACTTGTGGGCAGCATACAGCTTTATCGTGCACGGCTTTGTACGCCACTTAGAAAGGGGCACACCCTTCTATCAGAACAGAAATCAGTGCTATGTGGCCCCAGAGATTAGGGGTTCTCGCCCTCGAGAACACATGCAAAAGGACTTAACTACCAACTTGAGGATAAATCATGTCATTTCTGTCTAAAAAGTAAGTCAACATGCGCTACTTGATAAGATATTTCAATCTGCACTTAACTTTGTCAAACTAGCACTCCCTTTACGACACTCCTCCTGCAGCATCCTCCCTCCACTTGCAAACTTTCTTTCATGATGGAACAGTAGGTTGTTGTCCTCTAATTGACACTGCTTCCTTTCCTAGTGTCTACTTCTGTCTTTACATAGAACTTGTCAGAAATTTTCACGATAATTCACAGTACACGGGCCTCTAGTGTTTCGTCTCCATCCATAGAAATGCAACCGCTGTATCCGAGATCGAAGCCACGTCTTTCGGGTCGGCAGCTGAGCGCCATAGCCACTGAGCCATTGCGGTGGCTGCAGTGGTGGTTGTGTATACTGCAGTAAAGACATGTTAGAAAGTTCTGTTACATGCTCGTATACAGGCTCCTGGGGCAGCATTCCACTGCCGTTTCGGTTTCATCCAATTCTGCTCTCTGAAACTAGTGAAATGCTCGCCATGAACATTTCACATTTAGAATGAGCATCTGAGTTTGAAACTGCAGCACAACTGTAGGTGCACACATTGGGAGTGAGGCCGCCGAAGATTGAAAGGATATTCACGATTACGAGATGGGACATAACACAAAGAGAACAGACAAATGCTCATATATAACTGCAGTGATCAAGAGCAGAGATGTTACCTGTGATGGGGCGTGCACAAATTCTGTGTTGACAGCACACATTATTCATGATTGCATGTGGTAAAGATGACTAAGCGTAGCCCTGTGATGTTTGTGTGAGTCTCTATAGTCGGATAAAACTAGAGAACGAAGTGGAAAACATCCCTCAAAGAAGGCCCTCTAGCCAATGGTGTCGACTGTTTGTCATGATGTCGCGGTTAATCTCCTAGTGTGACATTGCAGCTGGCTGGCAGGCGCCTCTGGGAAATGGGACTAAATGCGACGCCACGACGATCGGTCGATGCCATTGGCTGGAGGGCCTCCTTTGCGGGGCGAACGCCCCTATGTTCTCGTCTTGCATCTGACTGTAGTGTCATTCATAAATGCTTTGGAGGCCAATGCCAACTATCCCAACTACACGCGGTAAAAGGATACTCTGCACAGACTTGTTGTTCCCGTCCGACAGAAAGACTTCCCGAGCTCTCGTCGTGGCGGCAACCTGGAGAGGAAAGCATGAGCATATAACAGCTCAGTATGCCAGCGGACAAATGTATTTATTTATTTAATAATAAACAAACAATGCGTTCAGCTACAGCAAACAAACATCTCAATGTACACATCACTGTCGCTGCACATGAGAGTTTGCATGCACCAAGACACTCTCGTTACTATCAGAGCACACGTTTCAAGTATAGTGACAGAGGTCAATGCTGCTAGGGTTGCACACATGGAAATTTCGATGCAAATACCGAAAGTAAATGACTTGTGTAAAAGTGCAAAATCTACATCATTCAGTATAAAAAGCAAATGCAGCTTTGGCAGCAGAGAGCCAGGTAAGCAAATGAGATTGGGAAGTTTGTGGTGATAAGGTGGCCGGCAGCTGTTGTGGGAAAGCGTTAGTCGCAACCAGGTATATCAAACCCGGATATTTCGAATTGTTGTCTATAGTGAACACGCAGGTTATCCCCTAGAAAATCCTACATAAAAATATAGAAAAGGAGCAGAGCATTTTGAACTACAATTTCGCCAGTTGTTCCCTTTATCGAATTGTGCACCACACCCCTGCAAGTGGCACTTCTCCTAAAGTTGTTGGCACTGCTGGCAATGCTAGCGCTGTGAAACCGTGCGCTGAGGTGAACATGGGGTGTGCCTGAGTGTGGCCTTGCATCACTTGTACTCATCCATGCCACACTGCTGTCATCCGGTGAAGACAACCTAACTAAACCCTGGCGGCGGCCCTCACCTGGTGTGCTTCGCTCGCATCGCTGCCGAAGGCGTCCCAGAAAAAAAATGTACCTTAATTATAATGAGCGATTATTCTATTTATAGTGTACTGCTAACAGGATTAGACATATTATTATAGGCGGTGGCTAGTTCCAAAGCACCGTCTGTTGCGGCTTCGATGCAAAGTCGATTAGGCCTTACGAACACTTACGAGCAGTGCGCTGCCAGTGCGCCAGTGATCGGCACGTTGTTGCAAGTGCGTCACTAGCGTGGGTGCAATGTATTGGTGCTTCCGGGTTACCGACATGGTTTTTTGTTACCAGATTTTATATAACGATCTATTTTGCGATCCCCTTCGAGTTTGATATATCTGGGTTCGAATGCATTTGAAGCTCATAGGAAGAGGGCCTTTGTCCTGCAGAGGACGTAGTTCGGTTAATGATGATAAGCACTGCTGGGAGTAAACATAAAAAAATTCGCTGCAGGCACGAAGATGTTGTGAATGCAATAAATAACGAACAGCCACAAACCTCGTTATAGCGAAAAAGTAAAAATCACAAAATAGTCTGAATATAAAATTTTGTCAAGTGTAAGCAGTGCAGTTCAGCCAGTGATGGGACGAACAACTCGGGCTAATTTAGTGCCATTCTGAAGGTGCTCGCAGAGATTCTCGAGGCCACAAAATAACTGCGTGCCAGTTATGTTGGCTTCCTCGCACAGCACCACCAGTAGGCCAAGCACTAGTTAAGGTGGCATCCCCGCATTACAGCCATGTCACGTGGAAAATGGTATGTCAGAGAGAAAGCTGGCCACCATTTTCGCCTCCACAACAGCTGACATGAGTGAAGGATGGTTACTGCAAGGCTACAACCGTCCATGCTGCTGCTTCTGAGGCACTGTCAACAGGTGCGAGAGGCGAAAATGCGTGCCGGCTGCTGGGCTACCAAACCCTCTACGCCGCTGTAGCTTCTGTGGTGCTGTTGGTGAGATACAAACACCAGTGCAAGGTAAAAACATGAACCTTGGCACCAATGCTTGCCACACCACCCTGTCACTTGTGCATTATGGCAAAGCCTGCCGCCTGCCATTCTAGCGGGCACCGTTCGGCACTGGGGAGTTCGATATATCTGTTTCGTGGCCAACAAAGTTCGATATATAAAGTATAAACTGCATGTGTTGGTAGAAATATTTACGAAGACTTCGATATAGCCAATAATTCGTAATACATCTGCGTTTTTTATCCTGAGGTTTGACTGCATGGCAATGCAACAAATAAAAATGAGAATGTTGCCACTGAGACGGCAACATTATGATAAATACTAACAGGGACAGGCTAACAATTGTGATGACGCCAACAGAGACAGCAACAAAGTTTGGAGAGAGAGAGAGAAGGGAGGCACGGTCACAAGGCTCAGACTTACGACAAATCCGGCGAGACACGTCATACCACCTCCCAACTCGCATACGCTCTTGTCACTGAAAAACATGTTAAGAAAGAAATGAATTCAGAAAAAGAAACATTCTGTGGTTCTTTATTCGCTTCGCAAATATAGAGAAATACTGACAATGATAACAACCATAACTATAAAGCAGACCAGCTCTATGGAAGATGCGATCCAATACTTACACGAAAATCTCTTTGTTCTTCATGCAGTAGTATGCAAGGACCTCCTCTGATGGCCATATACCTTGACAATAAAATAAGACAATATCATTGCATTCCGTTGTGTTGATATAAACTTTAGCAAACAGTAAATATAAACAGAGTAATGTCTGATTTATAACTACTGCATCGACACTGATAACTGCTAAGATGATACTTTTTCGCACCCTTTTTATAAATGCTGAAGCTTTAATCACTGAAAGCCGCACTAATTCAAGAAACTCACAGCCAATATTGAAGGAATAGAGCTGACTTACTGTAAGGTGTAAGTGAAGCATATGAAAGTTAAGGTTAGCAGTGTCTTAGCATACAGCTAAAAGACATTTGACTTCTGTTAATTCAATCATAATGGGTCAAATCAAACAAATAAAATTGGCAAAAGCATGTTGACACGAGCCAGCCTGCACAAATTGGAGAGTTGAGTGAGAGTGAAAAATTGACTTAAAGTCAGTTGGATTAACAGAAGTCCACTGTAGTATCCTCCTCAAATGTGGCGACAGCAAGATGAAGGCACCCATGCATGGTAGTAATCTGTATTTCAACATATTTTGCCGGGCCTAAAGGAGCAGGGACACACAATGTCAAGGCTTAACAACCTTAAAGACCTTGGAAACAGCTAGAGGACTGCTACAGCCATTACAACTTTGTTCTTTGGTGCATAACGGAGTGCTATATTTAGGTATAAACAGCTCTTGTCACGGCCTTGTAGGCTTATGTGACCTCTGTTCTACATTACATACCACGAGTGATGTCACATAGCACTCGCTATTCCCGCTAACCTAAATCCAATCTCCAGGGCGACAATTCTGCTCTAAAGATACACTAAGAACAAAATTAAATTGGCCTACATTAATTTATGAACACTATCAGGAGGCTACTTTTACTGAAAGGGATGTTTTTATAAGCTACAAGAGAGAAAAAAAGAAAGTACTGCCACTACATGCTGTTTTCACAAACTAAGTGTGGTGACGTCAATGCTTTTTTTCATTTGCAGATCTCTGAGGCTAGATAACACTGCCATACACTTTGGATCGGCAATCACTGAATACCTAATGCACAAAATGCCGCGTTGTCACGACAAGTTTGAAATGGTTGTTAGAAAAAGTACAAATTTCTCAGTAATCAATATGTCCTTTGCTGCTGAATAAATGGCAACAGAGCCAAAGATAGCCTATTGACTTTTACGAACAAAAACAGGACGGAACTGTCATCAATAACCCTTTCAATGGTCTATTAGCTTTAATGGCAGACAGATATAGCATCCAACAAAAAATCTTCCCTTACACAGAGCTCTCCCCAGCATCTTACAGCTATTGAAGGACTCTGGCATTACTTAGCCAAAGGGAGCTGCAATGCGAAAATTCTGTGTCACGGCTCCTTCAAACAACTGCGAGCGCAGCGAAATCCCAATACAAGCAAACAAGCCACTCACAGATGTTGCCGGTGTTGTCAAAGCCTTTGATGTCCTTCAGCGATATTCTGTCAGGCAGTGATCTTGCAGCAGCGAAGAGAAGCACGGTCAGCGCAAAACATTCTTAATGCGTAATCAAAGCATTTCAGTGAGAAATATGACACAGGCCAGCATCACACGGTTAGCTTGCGCTAGTTTCCTCCACTCATTACGAAAACGCATCACAAGTGCAGCTGATTGCATATCCCAAGCAGTGCAGTATTAGTCCTCCTAAACTACGGAGTTATGTATGGAAGCAAAAGGTGATAGTGACGTTCTTCCAGAAAAGTATGGGACAGCATGGATAGACTTATCTTCTCTTGTTCTTATGTCACAATGTCTCTGCAGGCTGTCTCTATGATCACGCTAAGCCTAAGAACATGCATCAAAGACACTGTAATGTGCGACAGCTGGAGGGTAGCACTGCCAAGCACGCGATCCATTCATTTAATTTTGTCAATTTAAAAACAACAAATCATGAGACCATTTTTATCCATGCCACCCACAAGGACGCTGTAAACCACTGCCGTGCATAAAGAGTGAAGGCACACAGACATCATGAGCTACAAAATTGGGCTTACAACAATGTCAGGCCTATCCTGTGAAAAATCAATCACAAAATGACGAGACTCTGAGAGGAAGACACCACAGCCACATGCTGCACACAGAAATAGTACATAGAACACCAAAGGCAGCTTTTCTATGGCAAACCTGTGTTCTCTGTACATATACCAACCATGCAATGTGGCACACATTTCTGGAGTTGTATCATCTAACACAGCATCCAAATGATAATACTTATGCTTTTACTCAATCCAATATCTTGATTTTTGCCTTTGGTTTTCAATAGCATTCTAAATGTGCAGGCTCCCTGTGATACAGTGAACAAGAAACAGAAGGAAATAGGACAACTATTTACAGACCACGGCAGACTGCTGATTATAATCAGGGAATAAGTTGTTAGCTTGAAATTCCATTTTAATTGCTAATGTCATACTGGACCTGCACTGCATGACTGCACTTGGTCATTCAAATACCGTATGAGAGGGCCATTTAACGGCTTAGATTTCTCGGTCTTTTCTTTTTTTTTTAAATCACAAGGCAAGTTCTGGTTAGCCAAAAGTCAACAGTGCACACCGCACAGTTGTGCTCGCCAGTTCACATGCACTGGTACATGCGGCAGGGAAGAAATGGGTTACCGGGCAGCTTACCGGATCCTAAGCTCAAAGTCAGGTTCCTTGAGACAGGTACATTCATACCAGACACCCTCATCGTTTTCATCCGAGCGCCACCGCTCTATGGGGCTTATCTGCAGTAGTCCGAATGCGCTGAATCTCCGCGTTGATCCGAAAAACAGGTCTGCCTGTGTCACCCTGCCTTCGTGAAGTGCCTGAGATGCGGAGACGAGGCAAGATTTGGAGAATCAAGTACAAACACAATAAAAACCACGAGGATATTAGATTGGTTGTTTTGTGCATTTCCTGCTGTTATGATTAACCAAACATCTTCAAGCCAACATATAAAACCTTTAAAAATGGAGAAAAGCGGGCATTTCAATCATTCATTAGGCCAGCGTAATTTTCTATTACACGACTTTATATCTTGGGCGTTTGTGCATCACACACACAGATTAAAAGAACAATAAAGAAGGCTTGGTTAATAACAATACCAAACACTTGCCGTAACAGCCTCCAATTATTGCAATCACTACTGCAGTGACACTATTAATTATAATTTGCAATATTACCTATGATAACATCTAGAGCTACCGTGTACGGTTAACTAATGCAGAATAAATCTTTGTGTACAGTACAAATGCCTCACACTGTGGAAGCATGCGTGGTACAGCTGGCAGCAAAAGTTTACGGGATGTGGCTTTGCGGAGGAAATAAATTACTTCGGCCAAGTCACACAAGCCACTCCATGATTCATCCGTCTGCGTCTTTCGCTGCCGATTTTCATAAGTGTAGTTACAAGGACCATCCACCGTGTTGGAAGCAGGAGCAAATTTTCAATCTTAACTATCAGCGCGACGGGAACCAGCGCACCTTTGGGCTATGCGCCAGCTATGCAATGCGCGCAGCCCATACATCACGCCGGTTAAGAAGCGCGACAAGTGGTCTTCCCCGCAACGCCCGACGATCGAGCGCCACCGATCTAGGCTGCTCGTCTCCATCGTTCTCACCCTCCCCTCTCGTCTCTCCCTCTCCACCCGTCGATTTTTTTTTTCCGTCGCTCTGCCTCCAAATGTTACTGTGTCAATGTGTCATGGTCGCTGGGCGCTCGCATTGTGCGTTGCAAAACGTAACGAACAAGCGCCCGCTACGCGACGCGTTCAGGGCTAGCGGGACGCATTAAAGCCAAAGCACTGTCTATGAGGCCCAGCGGGGCGGCCGCGCGCGCAGCAATTAGATCATTTTGAAACGGCCTCTTACCCCTGCATCGGCATTCGGCGACCCGCGCATCAGAGCAGATCTCGGAAATTGGGGAATGGACGCAGAGGAACAATTCAAGCCCTGGGGAGAGGGGGAAGATGAGGGAAATGACATTCGCGCATCGCGTACTGGGCAGCCTTTTTTTTTTTTTTCCTCTCGCCGCTCATGCTCAGCGGTGGCTATCTAGTTTTCCAGCTTGATAAGATTGCAGGCGACGCCACGGCTTCCGCGAGCTGCCGTAAATAGAGCCGCCCTCCGCTGATAAGGTGCGCATCCTCGCATCTCGATCCGCGAACCTCAGCGGAGCCGTATCAGTTCCGAGCTGCTCCGGCTGCTCCCGTGTTCGGCTCGTTGGTACTGCTGCGCGCCTGTGCGTTGCATGCTAATATTTGAATCGGTGGTAAGCCATAATGCATCGACTCACTTTTGCAAGCATTTTCCAGCGCATCTTGGCCATGGAGGAGCCGAATTTGCCCTTCGTTGCTGTGGGCTTGATGGATTTCTTTCTGATGTCCGCCGCCATCTTACATCGGACACAGAGTTGTCAGACGTGCGAGCCATCGTCCTCGTGTGCGTGGCCAACGCTAGTTGGCAGCACACATGTTGGGCAACCTCGTCTAGTTCTGGTTTCGTTTTTCATGCTGGCTGAAACTCCGGCCGCGGCGGCCGCTTTTCGATGAATGCGAGATGGAAAAAATGTCCGTTTGCTTAGCAGTGTCGGTCTACGTTAAAAATCCCAGATGATCAGAATTAATCTATCACGGTGCCTCCTTTTCTTTCTGTCACTCCCACCTCCACTAAGTCTTCCGTTACGGCGGGCTGAGGCGCCATCGCGAAGAAAGTTACTGGGCCAGAGAAATCGCCAAATTACCCGAACTCAATCTCAAGTTACTGTTCTTTCTTTTCCTCGCTACCAATTATTATAGCCGCCGCGGTGGTTGAGTGGTTATGGCGCACGGCTGCTGACCCGAAAGACGGGAGTTCGATCCCGGCCGCGGAGGTCGGATTTCAATGGAGGCGAAATTCTAGGGGCCCGTGTGCTGTGCGTTGTCAGCGCACATTAAAGAACCCCAGGTGGTAGAAATTCCCTGAGCCCTTCACTGCGGCGTCCCTCATAGCCTGAGTCGCTTTGGGACGTTAAACACCAATAAACCAACCAACCAATTATAGTTATTATTATTTTGTTCTTCAGAGCTAAACCGTCAAAATGTAAAATAGTGAAGCCATCACGTGTAAATACAGTGAATTAGAACATGTGTAAATTTGTGTGAACTCCTTGAGCCATCGTTTGACTTTATAATTGTGTGTACAAGAAGCAGTAATATGAAAGGAAATACTTAGTTGTGCTCAAGAACCAGATTTGTTTTTACTAGCGCATGGGACTTGAAAAAAGAAACAATATGAGAGGCATTCTAGAGAAAAAGTACTCTGAAACATAAGAGAGAGAGAGGAAGAGAGATCTAAATTCAATGTCAAAGGAGTTTAGTCTTAACTCGGCTGATTTGCTCCCTTGCACAGGGGACGAAAAACGCCAAACGGGAAGCGTGTAGAAAAAAAGAACAAAACAGGAAAGGAGAACAAGATACTATAATTCATTTCCGGTATACAGTCAGCGAACTGCACGCTGCGCGAATATATGGAAGTTTCCTCTTAGAAAACTCGTGTTATAACACGTAAAGTTATAATACGTGTTATAATACGAAAGTCTCGTATTATAACACGTCATACCCAAGCCAATTATCGGTATCACGAGGTTTTTTACAGTCATTCTTGCACTCTGTTTACGTCCCTTGCTATCGAGAAGTTTATCGATTTATACGTGTTCACAGTAGCAGCTGTCTCAGTTTAAAAAACTAGGCGCACCGTCTCCATACAGCCTTCACTGAAAAAAAAAAAAAAAAACTTGGAGCCTTCCTAACCACATTCTTAAGGAAGAAAATGCGAAAACGTAGGGAAGTTTGCCCAGCCCCAAATATTCCAAAGGATCCCCCAATTTAGGAAATGGGTCAACCGTAGAAAAATAAATTAAGGTGTATTAGTGGGGACTAGTGGGTGAAATAAGGTGGAAGAGTGAGTAGTATGATCCAGTGAAAGGTACACGAACTTTCTAGTCCTCAGATTTTCAAATTTGGCGGTGCTGATGACGTCATGACTCTCTTGACCAACCAGGGAATTCCGTTACGGAGGAACCGAGTGGTTTTTGCAAGGCAACCTAAATGTTATCGCATTATTAAAACACGAGCCTGAACATCGGCGGCTGACTACGCAAGGCATACGCGGTATCACAATAGGCGAACTCAAGGCGATGTTGTATCTCTCGCCTTACAGGCAGGAGGATTGTGGAGTCAGACGTCGAGGATGAGAAAGTAAATAAGTGAGTTCTTCAACGAGAGTTGAGTGCTGCAGATTGTAGTCCGGAAAGTACGGTGATAATAATTAAGTTGCTATCACGTATTTCTTTACATCGGTATATCAAACAGTGAACAAAATTTTTAAAGCTTCTCTAAGAAGCAAACACCTTGAAGATGCAGTAAACTAGAATCCGGTGTCCTCTATTATTTGAAAGTGTACAGCCTTTGTCAAATGTCTGCGCGCCAGGCGGTCTGCTTTTCAGCTGAAAATTGAACTACTCAGGTCAGCCTTTAGAATCAAAGCACCTGGATGGCTGGGACGAGGTTTCTTCTCGCTTTGCAGAAGTTTACAGCTTGACGGGGGACTTGAACGCTGCTGAGAACGAAATCCCGTGCACTGAAGACTTTTGACTGGGGATATACATGTCTGTATGTACAATCGCGGGCAAAATTAAGTAACAGACCTCAAATTTTCATTGTTTTTTCCACTGCCCGCCCAGGGAGCCACTTACGCGCCCTTGAAAATTGAAAACTGGTTTTGGGGGAAGGGAAATGGCGTAGTATCTGTCTCACATATCGGCGGACACTTGAACCACGCCGTAAGAGAAGGGATAAAGGAGGTACTAAGAGAAGAAAGGAAGAAAGAGGTGCCGGAATAATTTCCTTTCCTCGAAATCATGGCAGTCTAGAACATTGTCAACGCTAATGAACGCCGGCGGCCTATAGCTTCAGTACCGCGTTTCTGCCACAACGTTGCCAATGCCAACGCAGGCAGCGTACATCTGTCTCTACCACCACGCCACGTAGCTTAAAGGGTCCCTGAAAAGGGTGTATGAGGTTGTCTGTAAAATGCTCGCATTATGTAGAGTACAGGCCAAGGAGCTTTCATGCCGCGTACAAGACCTCAAAAGCAAGCCGATTATTTACATTACAATTTTTAAAGCTCCCACAGCCGTGCCTATCGGTGACCCGCGGAACTGGGCTTTTGGCCGATTCCGCGCTCGTTACGTCAGCAGCCGACTGCTATCATTGGTTCGCGCGCGCCGGCGGAGGGGGGGGGGGGGGGGGGGGGGAGTGCGAGGGGCCGACGGAGGAGCGCCGACATTTCAGCGTGAAAAAAGTGACGAGAGGAGAGGGAAAGGCGCGAAGGCGCGGAAATTCAAATATTGACTACATATAACAGCTTCTACGAAGCGCTCCCAAAAAATTAATAATAATAAATTATGCTCAGGCTTCTCTACACTCGTGCCAGTCTTTCGCCTTCCAAAAATTCTCGCTGGAGGATATTTGTGCAGCGGCGTCCTTTAACATCCTAGGCACATCGCAGCTTTGTTGAGACCCCCTTTCACAGCCCCTTTAAAGCGCGACTGAGGTGTCCACTGTCCCAGGGGGCCAGTTATGCGCTTTTCCTTTGGTTTCGAAGCTCCCGCTCTTTATCGGTTTCGGCACAGCTGCGGCTCGGCGACGTCGCGTGGTTCTCGGTTCAAGGTCATATGAAACACACCAAACAAGCTAAGGAAGGGAGTACAGACAGACGGACGGACGCAAAAACTTAATGCAAGTGCGTTCAGACCCTGCTGGGTCCCTGGGCTACTGCGCGGTCCCGCAGAGCATCAGGTTGGTCATGTCGGGACATGACGTTTGCAGCCCGAGTCATCGCAGCTTGCTGCGGTTCGGGTCTGCAGACGTGAGCAAGACCTCCCAGTCTTCTCAGCTCGAAATGGCGGGCTCTCCCTGCTGGGGGAGGATCAGCAGGGCCTCCGAAAAGGATGTGGTAGTGTGTGGCGTGAGGGTCATCGCATAGGGTGGGTGCATGCAGGGGACGTGTCACAATAGTGGGATAACAGTTCAGGGGAAGAAAAAGAGGTGGTGATTAAGACTTTATTCAGAGAAGAGGGTTTGAAGGCCGAAAACGGCCCTTTACATATGTGTAGTCCTTAGCCCGGGACCCCGCTGGACGAGGCCGCTTATCGCGCCCGTTCGACTAGAGCCCTTTGAGATTCCAGCTTGAGCAGGTGAGCAGGGCTGCCTCCCATGCCTCTCGGGAAGGGGAGGGTTTGGGAGAAGGGAAGGATTCTTCTGACAAGCCCAAACCATGTGGAAGTTATCGGACACTTCCCCGCAGTGAGGGTCGCGCCCATCAATTTTTGAATCAAAATGTTTTGCTATTGCAGGACAGAACAAAGTATTGGTCTGCAGGCGTCTGAGAGTTCGCTTATCGGGTTTACTCAGGCCCTTAGAATTTCCTTGAACCGCAGAAGCGGTTACCCATAATCTCTGAGCCGGAGGAGCTCTGGATGAGGTGCCCGGTAAGTATGCGCTCAGGCGGCCGCGTCCGCAGCCTCGTTACTTCTAAGGCCTTGATGGCTCGGAGCCCAACTATGCGTTAGGGTGAAGGGTCCGATTCCCTTACTGACAGCTTTAGAATGTGGTAGGCTAAAGGAACCTCGCCGGCCAGGTAGTGTTCACAGGCTCGACGCGAATCTGTGATGATTACCTTCGCAGACGCAATGGCTACCTCGTCGGCCTGCGCTGAATTTGTAGCTCGATATGAAAGGCCGTCAACGTGTTTGTCCTGGTGAACTACGGCGGCCGTATAGAATCCACGGCCCTGCCACGTCATTGTAGTGCATACCCTGGTTGGATCCGTGTTGGTGTTCGAGGGCCCGAGCGCGCGCCTTTCGTCTGCCTTCGTGTGTCTGCGTGTACATGTTGCGCGGGAGTGGAAGGACCCAGAGCTTGTGGCGCCATAGATCCGGAATCCGATACGTATCCTCTGGAGTGCACTCATGTTGGATGTGCAGGCGGTCTAGCAGGCGGCGCCCGGATGTCGTCTGCGATAGTCGCGTATACCGGTTCACCAGGTGGGCCTCCCGTAACTCCTGTGGTAGGAGTTGAGCACCTCCAACGCTTACAACTTTGCCTTGGACGTGGCCACTGGGAGGTCCAGTGCTCGCTTTGTAACCTTTCTAATGATGACATCGATTTGTGCCTGGTGTTGTTTCGTAGTGCGAATATAGGGAACGGAGTAAAGGGTCTGAGCAGATTTGGAGACATCTGAAGAGGATCTGTTGGTAGTGCGTAAGAGGGGAGGAGGGTAAGTCCGACGTTCCAGCATTTGTGTGCGCTCGGAAAAGGTGTGCGCCCGCTCTCTCGAGAATCCCGGATCGAGACTGCCCTGAGCCCGGCAAATCAAACCTCGGGCCAATTTATCGGTAGCCTCGTTTCCAGGGTTCCCAGATTGAGCCGGCACCCACTGCAGCTCTACCCTGCGTGGTAAATTTTTTGTAGGGGTGTTCAACAAATGCCAGGCAGGGATGTGAATTCTGCCCCTGACACAGAGTTGTACAGAGCCATTTTGGAGTCACTAAAGATGTATTGGGCGTCCGAATGTGCAAGGCCTAGGGTGATGGCGGCCTCCTCTGCCTCCTCAGGCGTAGAATCAGAGGGAAGACGGTGAGTTAGAGGGTGGGGTAGTGGGTGGAGTAGGGATGGATTGTAGCCAACTGCTACCGCGTCATGTGCTGTACATGCGGCGTCTACCCAAGTGGCATCGTGGGTTTACCCGCAGTACTTATGAAGGGCATTAGCGCGTGAGCTACGCGGCGAGGGATATGATATTGGCGGTGGGCGTTTCGGGGATGGGGTTCCACAACGAGAGGTGTACGGATGTGTCGAGGGATGGCTATAGCCTATTGGACCATAAAAATCCGGCTGACATCCAGTTCAGATGCGAACGTCCGTGACCCACTTTGGACGTCCGTGGGGTGTACACCGGACGTCTCTTCTCGGCAATAAATGAAGTCCACTGTTGATAAACCAACGGAGGTCCCAGGCCTAGGGATGTCTGCTGCTGGACGTCCCTTAACTTAAAACCAGATAACATCTCGAGGAGTCACTCTTCTGGACTCATTGGCTGGTCCCTAATACAATATCCAGCGGCCGTCGTCTGTGCTTTCTGGCCGACAATGTTTATGCGCATGCGTGCGAGATTTTTTCTTTTAACAGATCGTCACGTGGCGCTGAAATATCGTATTTTAACAAGTTTTCATTGCCCTTCGCACTGTCCTAAAAATAAGAACGTGAAAAATTGGTGCGCTGTAGTTTTTGTTTCAGCCACCGTATCAAGCACACTTCGGATCGCCATGGACATCTACGCCCTTTGGGGCCGTTTGAAAGCCGAGCCGGTGCTGTAGCCGCTGTAGTGGCTGTAATGCGTGCGCCTCGCTTTTTCGCGGCCAATTGCCTACCGCGTGGATCCGCTGCATCCTCGCCCCCTACAATGTACCAACTGTTGGAGATTTAGACATAGTGGTACAGCCTGTAAGTCGGCGGCCAGATGCCGGGTGTGTGGTGAAGGTCACTCTTCCGACAGCTGCACCGCTGAACAGTCAAGCTGTTGTCTATGCAATAACAGCCACAGCGCCGATGATGCCACTTGTGAAAGTCGGTCACAGCAGCAGAGTTTATTGGAATTAATTGAGCAGAATCGCTGCTCACGGGCAGACGCTTATGCGCTCCTTAACCGCAGTAAACATTGATATGCCAGCATAGTGCGTTCCTCTACTCCTGACCTCGAGGCCACATTGTCTGCCTCAATAGTGGCAACCGTCGAAAAAGCACTCTCTGTGGTGGCCGAGCGCATGCTCAGCAGCTTCACGCAGGCGTTGTCTGATATTGTTACAAATCAGGCTATTTCTCAACCTCAGCTTGTAGTTCCACCAGCTTCAACATCACAGCAAGCCTGTGCTCAAAGTTTCGTTGCCACGTAATCACCCCAGGTGCCATCTCGCGTGCCGCCTCTCGACAGCGTCCCTGTAAGTCTTTCTCGCAACACTGTTTGCGCTAATGACATAGAAATGGCTTGTCTTACGCAGAAGCGTCGTTCTTCAACCTCTCCTCCTAAGTCCTCCGTTCCCCAGATCAAGACCAAAAAAAGGCCCTTCTAGTGTATCTTCCAAGTCAGATATTCTTCAAGAGGCTGTTTCAGCCTCCATTCTCGAATAGGCACCATGGCGGTTATAAAGGTTCTCCAATGGAATTGCCGCTCTATTGCATCTTCTCTTCCTGATTTAAAAATTCTATGTTCTCATAACCCAGATATCGTGCTCTTGCAAGAAACTTGGCTATCTCCTATTAAGTCATTTTCTTTAAACAGGTTTCGTGTTTTCCGTGCGGATCGCATAAATGGTAGGGGCGGCGGGTTGGTGACCCTGATTTCGTCAAAATTGTGCCATCGGGCCTCAATAACTAAAAAGTAATGGATTCTGATTGCGAGCTTCTAGCTATAGATCTCACATTGCCGCACTGCTCTACAGTCACAGTTGCAAACGTCTATTTTCCAAATGGAGTATGCAGAACAGACTACCTAGACAGCTTACTTGCAAACTCTAGCAGGGTAATCATTGCTGGGGACTTTAACTCCCACCACATAGTCTGGGGTTCCTATACTGATTCACATGGCCATACGTTATGGGCATGGATGTCTGCAAATGATGTGCGGTGTTGCAACTCTCGGGGCCATAACCTTCATCCGCAGACACTCGCGCTCAGTTCTCGATTTGTCCTTGGCAGCAAGAGGAGTAGGTATAGGGGCATGGTCCACAATTGACTGTGGCACATCTAGTGAACACCTGCCAATTACTTTCACCATATTGGTGAGCCCCCTCCGAGAGCATCGTTCTGCCCGAAAATTAGTTAATCTTGCAACCTACAAGTCATCTTTGCGCGCCTCCCTTACATCTGATCCTTGTTCATGTAGGACCAGCAGGGCTCAGCGTGTGTTTTCTTCAGTTTTGAAGGCTACGGAGAGCTCCCAGTTCAGTGTGCGTTCTGCTGTTTGCAATAAATCACCATCCCCATGGTGGAATGATGCGTGTGAGACAGCTTTCCATCGTAGGAAAGCAGCGTGGAGGACTCTTTCGCATAATCAGAGCCCGGAAAATTGGATCAACTACAAATTTTTCTCGGCATCATTTAAAAGAACCATAGCAAAGGCAAAGGATGACTAAAATCAAAATTTGAACACATATTTGTCAAATCCATAAAATAAGAAGGCTTTGTATCGTTTTATGGAACGGAATGTGAACACCTCAGTCATGCAGTTAACCACCTCGGTGGTGCTCTCTCCACATGAGGCAAAAGTTGAGTTAGAGCTAATTGCCCAAGGGCTTGCTTCACGTTTTCAGGAGCTGCGTAGTTTTTCTTTTCGCCCCCTGCCCCTGCTCAGACTATGTTTTGGTTGACAAATCAGAGTTAACAACTGCAGTTTCTTTAATGCAATCCTCAGCTCCGGGTTGGGATTCTGTTACAGTCGGTATGGTGAAAATACTAGCGCAAGACTTCACTCAGGACTTCCTCGACCTGATCAATACATCATTAGAAACTGCATGGTTGACGCACTCCTGGAAGGTGGCGGAAATAATATTGCTCTCAAAAGATTCAAAGAAAGGCTTCCATATTGATAACATTAGGCCGATAGCTCTAACATCCAATTTGGTAAAGCTCATAGAAAGAATTGTGTACAGCCGCCTGTCCACGCATATCTCAGTAGTGAATGCATTGAGCTCTGCCAAGATTGGCTTTCGCCGGGGATGTTTCATTTGGTCTGCCCATGCCGATTTGGAGAGCAGAATCCGCCTTGCTATGCACAAGAAAGAAGTTTCAGCATTAGTGACGCTTGACATTGCTAAAGCGTACGACAGTGTTGAATATTCGATCCTTCTCTCTAAATTGGCATTATTACGCACAGCGTACTACATTTATGCATGGATCCGTTAATTTTTAACAGGACGGCAGTTCTTTTGCTCTGACGGTTCCTTCACTTCAGACACCTATGCCCAAACCAGAGGCATGCCACAAGGTTCTTTACTTTCGCCACTTCTATTCAATCTGCTGATGTGCGACATTCCAGTTCACCCTGAAGTTAGTGTATGTTTATGCAGATGACATAGCCTTCTTTGCTTCTGCTGCAGACATGCCCTATATCGCTCTCTCCAGGATTACCTCAATGCGCTCGAGGTTTGGCTGGATACATTAAATTTGGTATTAAATGTGCACAAAAGCAGCGTACTGCTTTTTAGAACCAACATACCTCTGTATAGATCACTACGCTATCGCTCGGACAGCATACCTCAGGTAGAATCGTTGAGGTATCTAGGCGTCATTTATGATGCCACTTTGGATTGGTGGCCCCACATCAAAACTAACGAGGAGAGAGGAGAGCGGGCACTAGGTAGGCTACTACGGATAAGTAATAGGAAATTTGGTATGCGCCGGAATACGCCTGTACTTTTCTACAAAGCCTATGTCAGACCCATTTTGGAATTTGGCTGCACTTTTTTCTGGCTCCCCTAAATATAAGCTTCAACCGTTGCTGCTGCTAGAAAGGCGCGCACTGCGTCTCTGCCTAGGTCTCCCTCAATCAGTCTTCACCGCAGTTCAGTACTTGGAGGCTCGTATTCCCGACCTTAACTCCCGTTTTCACCTGTTAACTGTCGGGACTTGCGGGCATTTGAGTCGCCTCCTGGTGTGGCTACTCCTATTTTCGTCTCCCACCCAGCCCTTTTTTTCACTCCTCATTGGCCAAGGTTCCGCCTACCTCAGGTTGTATTTACTCAGAATCTATAATCCAATATTGGTGTGGATCTCAATTTTGTATTCAGAGTTGGTTGGGCAGCGTCCCCTGTGGATATTACTTTTGATTTCATTTTCCCACCTAATGCGAAGCATCTGCCTGCAAGGACATTAACTGAACACCTCTGATCACCTTGCCCAGTATTCGCAACATACTGTAATTGCTACAGATGCGTCTTAAGTCGACAGGAAGGCAGGGGTTGGTATTTTCTCAGTCTCTCTCGTGAAGCTTTTCGGTCAGAGTCCCGGATTACACAACCATATTTCTAGCAGAGTTTATGGCTCTGGGGCTGGCCGCTTTGGCAATTCCCACTACTGTTTCTCAGGTGATATTCCTCTCAGATTGTCTCTCTGTTTTGCTGGCGCTGGAGTCCACACGAGACACTTTTTTGAGACGCTTACTAAACTTTTTTATTCCTGGATAGTGGGCGAAAGAGGTGGGCTTCGTTTGGATACCATGCCACTGCGGTATTTTACAAAATGAAGCAGCAGACTTTGTGGAAAAAGCAGCTCTAAATGCCCCAGTTGCCAGTAGCGTCCCAAATCTTGTTCTTTTTGAAATGACTCGATTTCAGCGTTTTCAGTTTATAACCGCTGCATGCAACGATCCCTTACTCTCTACTGTCGACTACCAACATCTCATGTACCCATGGAAGACTCGTGCGTGTAAACCCCGGCAGTGTGAGGTAACGATGACACTCATGCGGTGCAGGATTCCCCGTTTAAATCTGTACTTATGTAGATGCGGGTTCAGTCCCACAAACCTTTGTGCGGCTTGTGGTGAAGTAGAGGCATTGGAGCATTTCTTACTCTCTTGCCGGAGGTTTGCACATCAGAGGAGAACACGCCTAGAAATTCCCATTACAAAATTGGGTCTCACTTTGTCGGTTCCTCTCCTCCTCTCTTTCGGCGCGAGCGCCAGGGGTTTTGCATTGCATCAAGTTTGCGAATACATCCACAATTATATAACAGCTACCGGCAGATTCCCTTGCTAATTGTTTCGAAAATTTCCGCATTCAAAAAAGCATTTGGGTATTTTCGTATCTTTAATTATTTAATTCTCAGATATTCTCTCCCAATATTTTGTTTCTTCTTTTTCTTTTAAATTACTCTGAAATTTCACCCAAGGCACAATCTTTAGCTTGACTCCAGTTTTCCTATTCTATGGGGTCTCCCCACTGAACCCTGGCCAATCCCTCGTCGTGGGTATGTGCCATGTGACCAAGGCAACAACAGCAACAACAACAATTAGTCGGCTGATAAGCAAAGCACCTTTTGACACTGACTGCAAATCAAGCACCTTGACAGATACGAGCCGCTGGAAACCGGGCTACTCTGCAACTTTCGTGTTGAAATCGGACGTGCTATCATGGCTAAATCTTGGAGCAAGGATGAATGAGATTGTTTCTTTGTGTGCATGCTTTAGCAAATAAATATAGCGATTGAAATGCTGCATGAAAGCTCCGGAAATAGCCGACGCTTCTTGATTATTCAAGTGTTGGCGCGCTGAAGCAAAGTAGGCCGGTTACCTTTATGAGCCTTTGCTTCGAAAATTGGCCTGCTTTTATCTTGGTTCTTTGGGCATTGATATGATATGAGCTTCTCATTTCTGGTCTCCTGCTCTCTAACCCCGAGCTCTATCCTCTTTTATCGGCTCCTCTTTTCGTTAGCATGGGCAGGATGTTTGTTACTTATATAATTAGAAATTTTAAATTGTGTGGGTCCAAGTGTCCCGAAGAGACACATGGGCATTGAGGGATGTCATAATGGAGGGCTCAGGATTAATTTAGACCACCTGGAGTTTTTTAATGTGCGCTAACATCGCAGAGCACAGAGGCGCCTTGTGCGCTTCGCCTCCGGAGACACGGCTGCCGAGGCTGGGATTGAACCCTAGTCCTCCGGCTCAGTAGCCTAGCGCTTTAATCAATCAGCCGCCACGGCGGGCAAACGATAATATGAATTCCAGTTTGGAACAGGGACCGTGGTATCTACATAAATTGGTCTGGTTTCATTGGCAGCAGGTACCTCAAGCAAACATGTTTATAACGGAGGTAAAATTAAACCCAGCCATGCGGTTACGGTTGCTCGTTAACATGTATTTTTACCCTACATTTTCCACTTAATTAGGTCTGTATGTAATGAGGGCTTAATAGTGTTGTCACATTGTTATGGTACAACATAAAGAGTAAGTGGGAATGAGCCTAAGATATTAAATGAGGTAATTTCTGTCTAACCTTCAGTTATCTTGAATGGTCCAATTTTTTCAGTCCATCTAATGTTATACACGAGGTATTTTTAAAGTAATCATTACAACAATTGAGCCCTGTTAGTATGAATAAATGTTATGGACATGAATTAAAATGAGCGAGGGTTGAAGGGGAGCCTAAGCCGGCTCATTTGAAACATTGCCTAACAGACTGAGGCTCTCCTTTAACCCTTCTTCAGACTGTTCAGACTTCCCTCTGCCATCAGTTATGAACAGCCTTTCTTTGCACTAGTTTTTCAGTGTATTTATGCCAAATTAAAATAGAAACTTGTTGTTAGGGCTATGAACAATGTGGAAGTGCCCAGAGCCCATATAGTGGCCATTTATTTTTGTCGCATTAATATGAGCAGTAATGAGAGCGGCCCTAACCAAATAATACCTTCCCACATCTTGATTTCCGGACACTAGGAAAGGCAGTGGGAAAGTAGCATGCCTCAGTGATGACCTTTTCTTTTTTAATTTCATGCTTTACAGTGCCTATGTGTCCAGTCAACATACCTTTCCATTTGCTGCATTGAGTGAATGTCTGTGGGGAAAGTCCTCTCACCAGCATCTCCTACATTGATAATCACAGTTGGCACTTATCAGTTGTGCTATTAGCTAGGTGCTAGCAGTTAACAAGGTGTTAACAGCTGCAGTAGGAGAGATGCCACCATGCATCTCACAACTCAGTGACGCTTCAACCTGTTCTAAGATTTTTTAAAATAATCCGGATATTGAACTTCAAATTGCTGTTTTTTTCTCTTCATTTTTTCTTAATTCAGACTGATATGTAAACAAATAGATTTAATGATTGTCTTTCTGACTAATTGTCACTATCTGCAATTCATTTTTATGGACCACTCAGTTTTTATGCAGCTTTGCTGAGTAAATTGTTCATTGCTGTTCCTCTGAACTAAATAATTGTATACAGGCATGACCAGTTTATGTTTGTTTTTGTTTGGGAAATTATGAACACATTCAGATTTCAAAATTTCTGCTTTTTTTCTTTGGCTACGGCTTCTGTCTTACTACTTCAGGCTGCAAACAGCATGCCTTAAGCGTTCCATAAATATCATCCATTCAGGGTTGCAGCACCACTGAGAAAGGCTGGATAAGCTGTACGATGTGCTCCCATGCAGTTATCAGATACTGCTCTTATCAGGAAACCGTTCAGTTCATCAGTTCAACAGATGACCCATTTAGCTTCCGCTAGAATTTTGAGCATCTGGGGATGATACACACAAGACTGTACATATCAAGGCCAGGCAAGGATGTACAGGAGACATGGTTACTTTAAATGTTTGCTACTATAGTTTGCTTTCTTCCATCTCAAAGGACTTCAAGTCTGAGAGGTTTAAATGTGCACAAAGGATTCATACCACATACTTAAAATCTGTGAAAGAAACATATGCATAATGATAGTAAAACCTGTTCTCTATTTATTCTGTGCTAAAAGATTTTGCTCTAATCAACCTCCTTGACCTCATGGGAAAACTAGCCAGCAACACATCATTTTAAATACAGGTGTAGTTGCATGCACCGAGTGTTGTTTAAAAGAGGAGCTTCCTAACGTTATAATATGGTATGGAGCAAGAGTTTTTATTGAATGTTAAAACTCCACAAGCTTCATTTGCAAAAAGAACAAAAGTTTTAACCTGACCAGCATGTTAGTGGCTGTGTATTTTTTTGTATAAACAAATTGACGAGGTGTGCAGTTTTTATCTATGCTTCTTGAGAGCCATTTTTTATTGCAAGGCAGTATTCATTTATGTAGCCAAATTTTTTCCTTTCAGTATTTTTTTTAAAATGCCTGTGTGCTGCCTTTCAGCAGATAACTGGACTGACTTTTCCAGTGCTTGTTCCGTTCCTTTATTCCTTGTCTGCTTAATGAAATTAGTGTGAGCACAGCTGAATTTTTAAATCAAGAAAAAGGTGGTTTTGGGGTCAAATAAAACAAACTGATGAACTCGTAGTAAATCTGCACAAACCAGGAAGTGCAAGTTGTCTTCAGCAAAAAGTTTTGCGATAGAGAAAGCCAGAAAACATGCAGTCAAAGCCTTTCGCTTTAAAATTTAAAAGCGAAGCACTGCATTTGCTGTGCTTGGCTTTTGTGTGCAGTGTTAGAAATAAGAATTAAAGAGTTTATTTTCCGGGCTGTGTGATTATGATGCAGTGTCATAGTAAGCCTCCCTTGTGGCTGCGATTTTGTTTATTGTGCTCGTACCTTTTTCTACCTTCTAAGGGTTTCCCTTACATTCACTTAGCCAGTGTGGTGAATTTGGTAAAGTGTTGTGTTCCTCTTTTATGTGCTTATGGGTGCATTCCTTTAAACCAATACATTCTTTCATTGCAGGTGAACTTACTTGTCCAGCTTGGAGGAAAAATACAAGCTCAGTCACAAAGCACATACTTAGTGATATCTGCTAGCACCAGAGATTTTGTGGGTGAAAAACAAGTTTAGTTGTTCAGGCTTGGAAACTGGCAGATCAATTATAGGTAAGACAAATACTGATTAATTCATAAAAAATCCTACTGTGAAGCACCTAACAAGAGATGTAAAACAGTAGTACACCTCAGTTTATGCTGCGAGTTAACACCGTGGAAAAGAATTGTTCCAGTGCCTTTCTCCCCTTCATCTGGACTTTTTCTGCTGACTGTATCATTGTGACTGCTTTTGAAAAGGCACTATAGGGTCACTTAATTTGTCATAACCTTTGTAGTTATCTAGTCTCTCAAAGCACGAACACTCTATATGTTCTTTTGCTTTTTGGTAATTGTTTTATTAATTTTATTTAGTTTAGCTTAGTACACACTGGTGGTTTAGTTGGTTGGCCTATATGGCTACAGGTTGCAAAATGCCCCATGTAGTGTAGTTAAAACTGATTCAGAGTGCCTCTTCACCTTGTCTCATGGCTGACAGTTCTGTTTCAGGATGTGATAACTCATTACTGCAGTCTCCATAGCCGACATCACTTTAACATGCTAAACCTCATATATCATACAACACTTTATCGGCACCATTTTTTGTAATTGAATGTAAATAATAATCGTTACTGTAAGCATTCATCCTCTGTCACTCTTAATGCTGTAGTGCCTAGTAGAATGTATTTACACAGTTCAGGCTGAGTAGTTTAACAAAATATGTCTGTTAATTTCGGCTGTTTCAGTGCAGTTTCTGAAACAAAATATGACCACTGCTGGGAGCCTATTAAATCCTAGCTGAAGCACGCACCGGAAAGGCTTTCTGAATGCCAAAGGTATGGGATATATCGAGCATTTCATCGACCTGAGTGAAAGAAGTCTTACCACAAATCACAAACAGTAGCAGCCCTTATTTGTTTTAATGCTGAAACCTCACACTAGTGATCATTGCAGCCTGCTTTCATTTAAAGGTAACTTTCACTTTTCTGACTAAAAAGTCTTCCAGGCTATCCCTGAGCATTGCTTTGTCGTGGTGTCACAATGCGTGCTTCTACTAAAAGCAGTGAAACTTCGGAAGCTGCTTAAACCAATTCTGTTGGTGCTGGTAAGGAATGGGAAACCTTTATTATGATTTATTGAGGTGGACATTTTTGCTAATAGGAACCAACTATCTCGATTCATAACCTTTAGCGCTTGGTCTAGTGTCAGGCCAGTGTATATATGTTCTTTTGGTCCTTTGTCTTCTTTTAAGTGATACGAGTTCCAAATGCACATCCAAATGCACATTTTGAATAGCTGCAATTTGTTTGAATTTCTCTTTAGTATTACTTGCCTTCATGGATGTACACATGCGTGACTGCCTTCTTATGTCTCTGCCTTGTCTACTCGTTATTCTTTCTTGTGGTGAGAAAGTCTTTTGAAGTGCTGTCACCTCTAGACCCTACTTTACTAGGGCAGTGTAATGAAGATTGATTACTAAGGTCAGTTTCAAAACAAGTGCAAATTATGAAAAAGAAACTTTTGTGTAAAGGCTATTGTACCAAATTTCTTTGTAGTTCTGGTTCATTAATTAATGTGAAAGTTGTCTGGGGCCAGTGGTTAGACATATATTAAAAGAGTATAGACACCTAATTTTGGTCGCTCGTTTTTCTTTTCTACAATGTTGCGGGAGACACTACACATGAATAACCATGTGGTATTCACCTACAACTGCTAAATAATTTGTAATTGAAATTTTTCTCTCATGCTGTTTCAGTTTGAACAGCTTAACGATGGCTGCGACGTCAAAAAGTGCTTTTGTGTCACGTGAGGCATAGAAAAACGTCCATATAATCGCTGCTTCATCATTTTAATTTGCTGCAGTGCTGAAGGCAGCCTTCCTCAAGAGCCGGAATGTCAACGAATGTGGAAGCAGCGATTATATTGCAGTTTTTTCATGTCTTACGTGACCTGTAAGAACACATTGATCTCACAGTCTCCTCATTCAGCTGTTGAAACCGAAACAGCACAAATACGATAATAAATTATTTAGTGCTCGTAGAAGAATACCAGGTGGTAATCGATGTATAATAATGCTTTACGCATCATTACAAAAAAAGAAAACACTCACCCAAAAGTTAGGTGTCTCTGCTCCTTTAAGGGAGCTGATTAGTTTAAGGGCATCAGCACACTCAATTATGTTTTGAAGTCATTGTTGTTGGTAGTTCATTTTGTAACTCATTACTTTTTCTCACTTTGATTCCGCTTTATTATGGTAATATTATCAGGCACAGCACTGTGGCTTATTCATGGTTTTCACTACTTTATGATGCTATGCATGAAAATTTGATTTTATTCTATATACTTTCGCATTTTCAGTCATTATAGACGGCTGATCCTGAGTGATTTTCTGCAATGTGGCTACCACAAATTCCTGTCTCGCTTTTTGCAGGTGGGCTTTTGTTGGGTGTAATTTTGTTCTAGTAAATAAGAGGAACCAAAATGATTGAAATAGCATTGTTTCTAAATACCTTCTGGCAAAAAGGGGAGCAAATTAAACACATTCTTTCTACTATATTACTGTAACTGTGTTTAGCTGCACCTTTTCTCTTGCTCAGAATTTTTAAAATATGCACTCACTGTATTTTTCAACATCCATTTTCCTGTGTTGTTTTTAGGTGGTGATTGAAAAGTACAGAAACATCCCTGCTGCAGTTATGTGCACGACCGAAATGATGTAGCTGAGGACAAGCCAGAGCGGTGGAAAAGTGCTCAAGGCTTGGGACCATGAGGAGCAGGTGCTGGTTTGCACTTGTGAGAAATTTTTGCTGCGCTATACAATTTGGTCATTTGTTTTGGACTGCCTAAGAGTCCCATTTGTGTTCGCAGTCCACCTTACATTCGTTGCCTGCATGTGTTAACTGAAGTTCGACACGTCCTTTCTTGCTATTGTGATTTTTGTTGAATGCCACCTAATCACATTATGGCTAATGAACACTTGTGAATGTGCGCTATAACTCAGGTGCCATGTGTGCACCTTGATGCTTTCTTTTTTTGAATGTCTTTCTGGTGCTCAAGACTAAATTTGAATGAGATAGTAATGGGCACCTACGTAGTACCATGCACTGTTTTGTTACAGGATAAAGTGTGTGAGGTGCAAGCTCAAAGTTACCTCTTTTTTAATCTCTGATGACCCTATAAAACCAGCTGTATGGTTTTGAGCTTCTGTGGCTGATGTCTACAGAACGACTAACACTTTCATGTGAAAGAATGAAAGCTCCAAGGTACCTGTGTAGTCTTTTGGCTTTGTCATGTGCTCTTGTGGTTACCTAATAAGTTCTGTGCCAGTGCATTTTGCAGGTGCAGATGGGAGCAGATTGATGGAGGGGCTGCCATATTTAATGATCGCATTTATTTAACTCTCTTTGTTGAAAAAATGGGGGCCAACAGGGCTTTCCCTCAGAAAAATTTGTTCATGAAAATGGTTAGTTCCGTCCTAAATTTGCGTTTGTTTGTGGGCACATCGCATTTTGTAGTTTAGACTATTTTTTAGGCCAACTGCATGCAACTTTCAGTTGTATAATAAAATGTTTAGTTTAAAATTCCTATGTATATGGAGAAGTTCCTAAATTGATTAGGTTTTAGTTGAATGCATAATTTTCATTAACACCTTCTTTTGTGTGGAGCAATAAATCCACAAAGGAAATTTGTAGAGCTGTCTCAGGAATTCTGCAACTGAAAGAAAAATCATGGTCAAAGGCTCAAACCTAAGACAAAATCCTAAAATTGGTGATCGGGACAGACACCCAATTACGGCTTTTGCCCCTCTCTTGAAACTCCTGTTGTGGTACCTAGTGTTTCTTATTATGGGCAGACATTCATACATTTGTCGTAAGTGCTTCAACTGTGATTTGTTACATGCCGATGATACTTGCCAATAATTTCCTTGTTTTGAGTACCTCTTTCTGTGTGTCCTGATTAAGCTGCTTTACTGCTTAGTGCCCATTGGTTGCCAGTTTGTAATCACTCCGTTCACTGCCAGAGGAAATCTTATTGTAGGAAGTAGCCGGCATGGCAAACCACCGCCCTGATTTCAAAGAGTGCTTCCGGCAGTGAACAGGGAGGATGGAAACTGGCTATCCGAGGTCATAAACAGTAAATCAGCTTATTCTGCACGCACTAAGAAGGTATCTCGAGCAAGCAGACTACTGGTTGGTGCCATTGACAAGAGCCCACACTGTTTAAGCACTCATGACAGGTGTGTGAATATCTGCACATAAAGAAAGCAGCCTTCCACAGCAGGGATTCAAAGAGGGGTGCTATTACTGCAATTATAGGCGCTGTTCCTGTTGACATCCTGCAGTCAAGACAGGTCAAACCACAGGATAACGTGCGGACATCTGCTTAAAAAAAAAAACCAGCGATCCGCATCCAGCGGACGTCCGTTGTCTTAGTAGGTAGCTCCGCGAAATGTCCCATGGCCGCCTGAAAAAAAAAGCGTCCGAAATCGGACGTGCGATTGTCTGGTTCCGACGTCCATGGGACCTTCTCTGGACCGCCAATTTCTTTGCGCCGGACGCCCCTCGGACAACCGACGTACATTTGTGAACTTCTACAGATGTCCAGCGGACGTTTGAACATCCATCGCCAGGCATCCGCTGGATGTTCGATGGCTTTTCGTGGTCCAATGGGTATAAGGGTTGACTGGCTAGCGGGTATGTTGATGCGAAGAGAGGAACCTCGCCAGCCAGGTATTATGGCCTCTGCCTCACGTATAGAGCTACCATGAAAGGTTGTTGCGTTAACGAGGGCTGACTTTGGAGTGGCCGTGATGCCATGTATGTTCCGCCTTTGATGTGTTAGGCTGCATCCCCTTACCCTGCTCGTGGTTTGTTCTCATACTTTTTCTTAATGGCCTGCGCCCTTGCTTTCCTGCAGGCATTGTGTCTGCCTGACAGCATGTTCTTGGCTACTGGTTTAAGTCTACTAGTAATGTCAACTGATAAATGCGATGTTGCACACATTTCCTCAACAGGGGGATGTGGAGTTTGTTGATAATTACACGTCCCGCAAAAGTGTGCGACATGCGGTTCACTTGTGCCGTCTTATGGGCTCCAATTAGCTCAGAGAGCGTGTTAAAAATTCCCAACTGCAGCACTCCATCTGAGTTGGCGTATGCCGGCAGGCCAAGGGCCGCCTTGTGTGCTGTTCTAATGATGCTATTAAGGGCCTCTTCGTCCCTGCGACGCAGATGATAGTATGGGCAGTTGTACGTGATTCGACTTATCATGAATGGTTGCATGATCCTGCACAGGTCAGCTTCTGTCATGTCCCTACGATGGGTGAAAATGTGCCTCACCAGCACGCCTATCTGGTGTGCCGTGACGCATAGCCGGCGGATTGCTTCGGTGTTGTATTATTCTGAATCAACATGCCAAGAAGCAGGATCATGGCTATCGGGAGTATTGGATGGTTGTCAGTGTGCAACTCGATAGGTTCCCGAAGGTCGGGCGCTACCTGTGAGGCCTGTTTGTTCCTGGTAACTAAAAGTTCCGATTTAGCCTGTGAACACGCAAGGCCGTTCCGCTGCACGAAAGATTGTACCGTGTCGATAGCTCGTTGTAATGACTCTGCAATCTTTCCATTGGATCCGGAGTTGGTCCATACGGTGTTGTCGTCGGCGTATATAGAATGATGTATATGTGGGATAGCATCTAACAGATGTGGGAGGCCACTCATAGTAATGTTGAAGAGAAACTACAGCACCTTGAGGGGTTCCTCTGGTACTGAGTGGAATTTTGTCAGTACTTTTGTCCCCAAAATGCAGCGTTTGCCTCTATATGTTCATCAGTGACAGGTGAGAGAGGACAGAAGCGTGTGACACATTGCCAAAGGCCTTACTCATCTTGAGTCCCAGGGTGGTATGCGTTGCTTTTATGCAATTTGGATCTAGAATGTCTTGCTGTACCTGCCACATGATGCCCTCAGTCGAGAGACCTACTCGAAACACAGTCATGGATGCGGGAAATGTGTCTTTCGCGTCAAAGTGCATTTGGAGCCTGCTTAAGACAATGTGCTCCATTACCTTTCCTAGACCTGACGTTAACGAAATTGGGCGGAGGTTCCAAATGCAGAGTCTTTGTCCCGGTTTAGGAAAGAAAAATGATTGTAGCGTGCTTTCATTTGTCGGGGATGCTGCCTTCTGCCCAGCGTCGGTTCAAGAGGTCCCTAAGGGCCTCTACTGATTTTTCCGTCCTCTAAGCTGCGCAGCATCTTATTGGTGATGTGATTTTCCCCGGCTGCCGAGGTGATATTAATTTGAATAAGGTTGAGGTTTATTTTCCTTCAAAAATTAAAGAGGGAACGGCGACAAAAGGCGGTAAAGCCTGACGAGGTCACAGTTCCCCAAAGCAGCTTATACAGCAGTGAGCAACACAGAAATAACAAATATTAACATAGTATGATGGTGAACAAAATACATTGCATCAAATGACAGTATCACCGTAAAAAAAATTACTTTTGATACAAAGACATTGCACCATAAATCAAATCAAAGGCAGTGTATAAACATGGCATGAGGTCACTGAATAAAACACACACACAAACAGCATGACACGAAAATAACAGATGCTATGCTAAGGAAAAACTGAAATTATATTGAGTCAGTGCTGATAGTAACCTTTTAATGTCTTTTTTAAATATGTTCTTAGGGAGATCAAGCATGACACTTAAAGATGGGTTATTGAGAACTAGAATCTGGTAATCGAGCTTTTGTTTTCCGTAATTTGTCCTCGCTTTAGGGACCACGTTTCTGTGTTGCCGGAGGGGGTATTTAGGAGGAGGGCAGTTTGGAGCAACGGAATACAAACGATTACGATAGATGTACTGTAACAGGCGAAATATGTAAACATTGTTTGCTTTAAGTAAATTATGCTTATGGTAGAGTGGTGATGTTGGTAGGTTTTCCGGCCTACCATGGTAACCCTCTATAGCCCGCAATGCCTTCTGCAAAAGCAATGACATGAAAATTACTTATTGCTGTAGTGCCCCAGACCAGTGCACAATAGGACAATTTGGAAAAAATTGTGCGTAGTATATGAACACTTTTAGGGAAACAGGCGAGATCGCCGATCCAGTAAAGACAACCAACAGTTTTTCTAAGGTCAGTGAGAAGTTTTGAATTATGTGTGTTCCATGATAAATGTTCATTAAACCAGGCACCAGGTTAAGTGTGCAACGAACAGGTGCATTAATAGGTCTGAAAATTATGTACCTGGTTATGTAGCAGCTCTGACCTCCACTACGGTAAAGACCCTATCCATGTGAGCTTTAACCGACCCTGAATAGCCATCTGGCATGGGTATATCCTTGGAGGTGTTTAATCACTCGAAAGTTCCAACAGGAAAAAAAAAATCCACTCGAGTGTTCGCAAGCGTGAACCCGAGTCCACCAGCTCAGTGCAGTCGGACTTCTTGAAGCCGCCTCTTCTCTGAGGACTGAAGAGACTAAAAATAAAATACGCGAGAACATGTTGTTTAAGGTTGGCATGACCGGGGTTTTTTCTCCGCACCGCCCTCGTCGCCTCAAAAATGTTCTTGCCGGTCGCTTTCCGGCATCGCTTTCTCGCGACCCAGCGCTGCGATTCTACTAGCCAGGGTCATCACGACGTCTCCGGACATACAAGCCCCGTCCCTGCTGCAGGCTGAGCTTCTGACGTCGCATACGGGTGACCAGAGTCTGGGCGTCACTATCGACTGAAATGGCTCTTGGGGCAGCGCTTCTTGCACGGCGACTGCGGGCAGCCGCAGGTCCCAAGACTGCGTAGGACGCCCGTGCTGTACTCCTGTTTCTCTGGCCACCGGGCAGGGCCCGACAAAGAAACTAGGCCCGGGTGTGTCCTCCCTTTGCTCCTGTACGGCTGTTGCAAGCTGAACAGGGCTGCTGGACGCGGGAGGCAGCGAGCCGTCTGCTCTGACCACAGTGCGGAGGCCGGCAGAAACGCTGGGCCGGTTATGGGCCATGCTCTCTCTATGCTGCTGCTCACGTAGTACGTGCAGAGGCCTGGTGTGCGATGGTGGCGGCAGGTCGTTGGGCACGGGGCCTGTTGGCATCATGGGTTCAGGTCGCTCTGGACATGTGAGTGAGTGGCTCCGCAGGTCCCGTGCATTGACGAAATGAGACGCCGAGAAAGGACACGGCACCTTAACAGGATTGTTCTTTTTGCACTTCGACATATGAATGCTCAGTCTACGCAGTTTACACTTATGCGTGGGGTTTAGTGGGCAGTCCACGAATGGGCCTTGCTCCTTATTGTGCGTAGCCATGTCCGAATGGTTTTGTCAGGAGGTGACGCAGGCTCACCGCGTGCCCAGCTCCGCAAGCGATGCAGGAAAAGTCGCGATGGGTAGCTGGTGGCGCCAAAGGGCTGGTAGAATGACCGCAGGTGTGAAGTGACTACCGGAAAACCACTCAATGTTCGAACGCACCAGGCCAACCAGGCTTCGAGGCTACGGCTAGCGATACCTGCGCAGCGCCGCCTAGAGAGCTTCGGTTCTACCAGCGGATGCATGCTTTTAAAATTTCTCGCAGATGTCACATGTTTGGGTGGGCTTTTGTGAATGACTATGTTTTTAACGATATTTTTAATGTTTTAAAACTAATTTGGCTGATGATCGACTAGCTATGATAGTTTTGCGAAACAGTTTGCGCAGACGAAGTTCCGAAATAGTTGCCGCGGTGTTTGTTTTGCATTAAAAACTCCGATTGTCCTACAGAAGGAAGAAGACGAAGACGCCGAGGTGTGCGGAACTTTTCTTTTCTATCAATTATTACATTTTGACTTAATCATTATTATTTAATCCCTCTCTTTATTATTATTCTTATAATTTTGAAATCAAAACTCACCCCTTTTCTGTTCATGAGGAAGAATTCACCGGTGTTGCGCTCCCACGTGCTTTTCTTTTTTATTAACTGAGTTCAGGTGAACAGCCACCCGATTCTTGGCCGATCCCCCAGTGTGGGTATGTGCCATCTTTTGATAGGCTAACAACAACAACAACGTGTATGTGCCATTTTGTGAATGGCGCATATATGTGCGGGGTATGTGCCATTTTGTGAGGCAAACAACAAAAACAACGTTTTCCACATGGGCTCCCGCTTCACAGCCAATTTACGGCGGATCCACTGCATCCTCGGACCTGCCGTTGTTGGGAAAGTCTTCGGAATGCTGCCCTGTAGCCGTGGACACCAAATTTTGCAACTCAACGCCATTTTTACGTGAACTTCACGGACGTTGAAGCCTAAATGTATGTGCTCGCTTGTTCGAGCCAGCCCCAAACTCCCAGCGATGGACTACAGCATAGAGGGGGACGACATTTCGCCTGCGAAGCTGGAATCCGGGGAGTGGGAAACCATTCTTCGCCTACAAGACCGCGCCAGGCGCCTGAAGCAAGCCGCTGCCGCGAGGACTAATCTGGGACAAACCAGCGGCAAGACTAACTCCGGCGCTGCCGCCAAAAAGACACGGAAGCCGCCCGCTACTAAACGCTGAGTACCGCTACCGCAACTCCCCGTGAGCGGCTATAAAAATTGTCCGCCGTCCGCGAAGCTGAAATTTAAACACCTTTGCACCACGCCAGCACGAACTCGCCATGTGCAAGACAGCCAAGATTCCGCATCAGGCCGCGCTAACTGAAGAAGTATGTAGCGGCGCCAGACGACTCGGCCCGAGGCGTAATTTACCAAGCATAGGACGGAAGCCCGCCAGAGGAGGTCCGACAAGGCTTCATGAACCGCAACCCGAGTGTCGTGATCGTAGACGCTTGTCAAACGGGTCGCTCCAAAACGATCCAGATGACATTCCAAGGGGAGAAAATTCCGAGCCAGATTTACTACTGGGAGTTCGTCTTTCATGTTCACCCTCACCGTTAACAAGTAGAATCCTGCTACAACTTTAGAAGAGTCGGACATCGAGCCGACGTATGCTACCGACTCAAGGGTAACGTTTGCCACCGATGCGTCAAGGACCATCCTGCACCTCAAGATGGGGAACTACTCATGCACACCCGACTACATCGTGTGCCACGGGGCACACACCACACCGGGAGCCGAAACTGCAAACACCGTCTCGTGGTCCAGAAAAGACAACCACCTAAGCCTAACGATGGGCCGCCGCACCACGTAGAGTATCAGCCGAAATCCAGGCAGCGATCTTCGAGCCGGGTGAGGGACCAAGCAAGAAACCAGGCCTGAGACAGGTCCAGCTCTTTTCCGGCGCTGACCGGGGGGCGGCCGATGAAATGGAGAGCACAAGCTCAAGCCGAGGCAGAAACAGTAGCAGACCCAACAAAAAGAGCTGGAACACCTCCAGCTCCTTCCCGCCCTTGGGAAGCCCTGCAGGGAAGGAGAAGTGAAGCTCGAACCGCGCACGCAGAGCCAGCCGCTCCAACAAAAAGGTGAGCTGGCCGGCAGCGGCCTACCAATCTATAGGTGCTGCAGAGAAGGAATTTAAAATCCAACAGCAATCCCGAGACCAAGAAATTGCTAGCCTTAAGAAAGAGTTTCCTGAAATTAATCGCCTCTTACAAGAGCCTCAGGCAAAAACAGCCACTGCGGCTAGAACGTCACCCACCGCGTCCCAGGCTTCGGTCAATACGCGATAGAAACAGACGCCAGAATAGCAACTAAGACAGTGCTTCCTACAAAGGAAGGCGAGGAATCCAAAAAAAAAGGCCGACACCTCGCAGCCGTCGAAAGCGCCTGCCAAACTCTGGGCAGACATCAATACTCCGTCGGAGAGAACTAACACTTTATCAACGAAACAAGCAAACTTCCAAGGCCACGATTACCGCTAGATTTCCAGAGACAGATATTCGCTTTGCGACACTAGAGGGACAAGTGTCCCAAATAGCCACCTGAATGCAGCAAATAATGAATAGACTAACATCGTGGCTCGCCTACCTTCCATCTTGAATCTGTCCACGACGCCACAACCGTCTGTAACCCAACATGGCTCCGCCGTAAGCGGGCCCGCTTGCAGCTCCACACCGACCAACACCATCTTCTACAACCGCAGATGGATTACATCTCCGCACTTATTCCTCTCTAAAAACGTCAGGGCCGCAAAATGGGTCAACACCGGGCAAAATCTTGGTAGTGATTACTTCATCCTTAGCATTACCTTCCCCACGACAAAACTCTTTGGAGAAGTTCAGGGAACTTCGCAACAAAACAGCTCCAAAGTAGATTGCTAACCTTAGCGACTGGAACAAGTACAGGGAAATTCGCAACAAAACAGCTCCAAAGAATATCACTAACCTTCGTGACTGGGTAAGCTCCGTTAATAAGGATGTCAGCTCCTCTAGCATTGTGGTGCCAGTTGACAAATAGCACATTGCTGACCCAGAGTTCTTACACCTATTGAAAGCACTAAAAGGCCTCCAAAAACGCTGGTATAAGCAGAAATACAACAAACGTCTTCGCCAGAAGATCGCTGAAATCGAGAGGCGAATCGAGGAACATATCGGATTTTTCAATAGGGGCCGCCTTGACCCAGAGCACGTCCCGTGCAACAAAGTCAGCTGTATAGACTCATACATGAATATGAGGCTACAACTGAAGACCTAATCAAAGAGCTAGGAGAACACTATCTAAACACGGATGAGGGTACCATACAAACAGACTGCCGGATGACTCCTAATCCCAATTTAGACGCCGACATCACAGACGCAGAGGTCTGGTACGCAGTTGGAAAACTGCGGGCAACATTTTCGGCAGGACCAGACAAAGTAGCAAATGAGGCTCTTGGGACCTTAGACACAACGTCGATCGCTGCAGTTACGGACCTCACGAACAAATACTGTCAGGCAGGCAACATACCACAAGAGTGGAAACACGCGAAAATCACCTTTATTCCTAAAGCGGGTAAGAAACTCGGCACAGAGAATCTACGCCCCATTTCATTAGCATCATGCCTATAGGCAAACTAATTGCGCATGTCGTCCTCAACAGGCTCCAAAACTATGCGGAGGACATGAACCTCCTACGTGAAACAATGTTAGGATTCAGGGCCCAACTATCCTCCCACGACATACTATCTACCCAGGACACAGTCTTGCAGCTTAACAAGGGCATAATCGAAGCTGAAGAGGGAACAGGAACCATATTAATATTAGGTTTAGACCTTATTAAAGCTTTCGATAACGTCACCCACAAAGTCATTTTGACAAACTTATCAGAAATCAACCCCGGAGAAAGCACGTACAACTACATCCGATCTCACCTCACTAACAGAACAGCAGTGATAACGGTCGTAACAATAGAGTCTGCCCCAATCACACCAGGAACCAAAGGAACAACACAGGGTTGCGTCCTGTCCTTCCCTTTTAACGTTTGCCTCAATTAAATTCCCCCAAAATTTACACAAACACCGGACTTACATCCCACGTTCTATGCAGATGACATCACGCTTCCCCCCCCCCCCCCCCCGCAAATAAACGTCTATGTCAATGGACGGTCCGCCAAACAGGGTACAACCCGCGAAAGAACTGGGGTTGTATTGACAAATGGAAAGAATAATGACACACTCATCAGGTTAAAAAACACGGTAGAAGCGACGGCGCGATTAATCCGCCGCATAGCTAATCGAAGACAAGAGGTGAGGGAAGGAGATCTATGCCGACCAGTGCAGGCCTTTGCGCTAAGCAGGATACTCTATGCCACCCCTTATCCCAAATTTGAGAAAGCAGCTAGAACAGGAAAATTTGGATAGCATGATACGGCAGGCCTTCAAAGCCGCCTTAGGATTCTCACTAAATGCATCAACCGAAACGCTTATGAGGTTAGGAATGCGCAACACCTACAACGAACTGAAAGAAGCCAACTTAATGGCTCAAACAGCGAGACTAGCGAATTAAGATCTGGCAGGAGTATTCTAACTAAGCTCGGAATCAACTTTTAACCTAGGAATAAAGACGCCAAAGTAGACTGGCGCCGCGACTACAGGGCAGCCCTATTAATCCAACCCCATACCAAAGACATGCACCCCGTACACCCCGAGGGTAGAACACAAGCACGAGCCAAGCCTCACATAATAAATGTGGACAGTGCGCCGGAACAATTTATGTAGATGCAGCGGAATACGAACATACCCAAGAGAGCACCGTTCTCGGCGACTCTAAAATGGCTATCAATAATTTCGCAAAAAGCGAATTACAAACGCCTCTATTAAAATACTTAGCGCCACCAAACTCCCACCAAATCACTCCGAACTGATAAGAGTCCCAGCCCATTCGGGGAATCCGGGGAACGATGCAGCCCACAGTAAAGCCCTAGGCTTCGTCGACCGGCCAGTGGATGAGTCTGGCTCCCCGAATTTCACGAAGGACCCCATCGTCACGTATCATGATCTAACCAATCATTTTAAACAAGAGAGGAGAACTTTCCCGCCTCCGCACAAAAGCCTGACTAAAGAACAAGATGTTACGTGTCGTCGTCTACAGACGAGATCGATACTCACCCCATCACTCCTCGCGCACATTTATCCTGATCAATACAACCCGAACTGTAAACACTGGGGCCAGCGAGCCAACTGCGATCATATCCTATGGGACCGCAAAATAGAGCCACCTCCCGGGTAACATAGTTACCGATCCTTCTCTCGAGCGGTGGGAGGCCGTGCTGGCTAGCTCTGACCCCAGAAGGAAAGTTCTGGCGGTGGAGTGGGCTGAGAGTTTTTGAGGGCTATGCACTCTCGACCACTTAACGCGACCTCTTACCAACCTCTTTCCGACGATTAAAATGTTTTACAATCAATGTCCTACAGAAATGGCGTCCCGGCTCCCTGTGCAGATGCGACCAAGACCTACTAAAATACTTGGATGCGACAGCGTTTATGACCTTAACTTTTCCAGCGTTCATTTACCTAATTTCATAACGAGCCTGCATATCAAGTAGCTTAGCAGCGAAACTTATATTAGAGGCTCTAGCCTGACTGAGAATGCATCTGAAAGCCACGATAGCGAAAGCCACGACATAACCATATGGTGCCTGCTTTATGGAAAGCGCTGCTGCAGCCTTGTTGGCCTGATTCGTCCCGAATGATCGGTTATCAGGAACTGTCTCACTTCTCGGTGGACACCTCAACCGCGTCGTATGGGTAGGGACGAAGGTGAGAGGGAAAGAGGAAAAAGAGAGGTGTCGTAGTGGAGGGCTCCGGAGTAATTTCAACTACCTGGGGATCTCTAGCAAGCACTGACACCGGACAGCGCACTGGCATTCCGATGGAGGCGAAGAGCGAAATTTGCAGTGGTTTAAATCTTCTAAACCTAGTTAGAGCGAAGGCTCCATTACACTTGGCTACGCTTGGTTAGACGCTTGAAACACCTCCTAGGCGTTTCAGGCTCACAGTCAGCCGCGCTCTCATACATGGCGAAACTACACGGGAGAGCGGCGAGTCACGTGCATAATCCCATGACCACACCTGGAAAAGCGGCGTTCGGAGCAGTGGCTGTAGCTGCGGCAAGTCACGTGGTCACACGTCACAGCCACACCTCCGGCGCTCCTCCTACTGAAGGTCAAACTGAAAAACCCTATGAGCTTGGCGAAATATGGCGGAGTGGAGCCCTCACCCCAAAAGGCGCCCGTGTGATGCGCGACGTCAGAGGCAGCGCGGCACCGTTCGTACAATGCAAGGTCAACTCTAACCTAGCCTATACACTCCGTAAGATGTGCTGTATTCGGAATATGCGCTGGGAACCTGTTTGCCGGAGAGCGCAGTGGCCCGGGTGAACTAGAAGACGGAGCAATATAAAACAACAGCGTCGCGTTTGGATCAATCTTTTCTTGACTGGAATAGCCACTTGCACACAACATGGTTGTACGTTCCACAGAGAAGCAAGCGTAGCGTTTGTCTTGCATTTAATATTTGTGCCGCCTTACTGGAAGCCCAGAAAAATAATGGATGCACGCACGGGTTAGAGCACTTAGTTTAGGGCCTCATTTGCCGTACCTATCAGGGCAGTCAGGTCCCGTTGGTCGTCTAGGGCTGTGCTATGCAAACAGCTTCTAACTATAGGACGGGGAAGGGGTGCGGTATGGGAGGACGCGGGCACTCTTATGTGGAATCGTGGAGTGGGGAGGTGTGTGCCGAAAAAAGGGCAATTTACGGGGCACCGTGTTTAGGTATCTTAACCGTGTGCCTTAGCGCAAGGTGGGGGAAATTGTTGGACTTTATTTGGTGCCAGAAGGCCGTCGATCTCCTCTCGATGGAGATATTAATTCAATAGCGTTAAAGGCCCAGTTCTCCAGAAAGGCCGGTGTCGGCCTTGTCGGCATCGGCGTTGTGAGGGAAAAATCACAGGCATGACTCTGGCAGGTGGTCCCCAGATAGCAACTTAGGAGGAGGCAGGTGGGTCATTTAGGTCACGTGACCTTGCGGCATCATCACGACTTGCACACGGGTAAGTTTACTGCCCACCGCAACAGGTGGTGGTTAATGATTGGTCATTCGGGAAGAGCGACTTGGGCCGCACAAGGCCCACCACTTGGAGCACCTGCCATCGCAGGGCAGTGACTCATCGCTTATTTACTTTTAATTCTTCGATCCCTGGGAGTCCCCATACCCCTCCTGGCGCAGTGGTGCATCTTTTAACCCGGTACTACTTCGCCAGGAGGTGCATGAGGACTCCCAGGGATCAATGAATGTAGAGTAGAGAATGATGTGCATATATGGCAATTTGCCCGCTACACTATAACATCATACCTTTAAGGCGGAACTTTAGTGTCCCGTCCATTTTCTTTTTTTTTTTTGATAAGTGGATAGTATGGTCTGCGGGACAGTTGGCATTGTTGGGGTATGTGCGAACATGCGAGTAGAATGGGCTCCGCCTCCTCTGGGTTGGGATGGCCTTCCACTGGTGCCCGGAGGATAAGTTCTCTGGCTGTCGCATCAACGCGCGACATGGCCAGTGAGAGACAGAAGTCCAGACGAGGCGAGTTTTTGGGATGCAACGGGGGCGATGTGGGATGCTATGTTTGAACGATAGAGGATGCAGCTGTGCGTAGTCGCGACAGCGCTATGGCACATTCTTACGCCTACATGCTGTTTTCATTGTGCACTGTGGCTGTGGAGACTGTGTCACCCTCCCAGTCAGCCACCGCCGCCGTCCCTATCATTCGTGTGTATAGGGTTTCTTGGTTTTTACCACTGTGTCGGTGTTACCATAGTATGTGGTGCAGGGCTTTTGCCCTTGGCTTGGGTCTTTCCTCGTGGCAATAAAAACAAAATACAAACCTACTCTCTCTCTCTCTTCCTCGTCGAATTCCGGATGCATGTTCCTCGACATTGGAACGGGGGTATTGGAGTGCCTCGCAGCCTTTCGGACCCCGAGACCGTGCGAATGGTCGCCTGCACGACTGTTTTATTGCACGTACTAATTGCAAACTATGCGGCGGCAGTGTCTTGAGCTTGAGCCAATCGTGCGAATTTGTTGCGGGAAGAACGGAACCTGCCGGCAACACGATTCTTAATAGCGATAATTCAGAAAATCTTTACCGTTCGCCAATATTGCCTCATGCTAAGCAATGTAATGGTGAACGTCATACAACTAAGACCGCACAGACTAGTAAAGAACATTCAAGCATCATTAGAGTCATTTTTCTGATCAACCCATTAAGTGTTTAAGGAGAAGCCTGCCATTAATATTTAAGGACAGGGTTTTGGAGGTGAAGAGAATGGTTTGGTTTACGGGGTTTAACGTCCCAAAAGCGATTTGTGCTATGAGGGACGCCGTAGTGAGGGGCTCCGGAAATTTAGACCACCTGGGGTTCTTTAACGCGCACCGACATCGGACAGCACACGGACCTCTCGAATTTCGCCTCTATCGAAGTTCGGCCGCCGCGGCCGGGATCGAACCCACGTCTTTCGGGTCAGCAGCCGAGTTGCATAACCACCGAGTCACCGCGGCGGCCGAGGTGAAGGGAAGCTTTCTGCGCCAGAGTAATACCAGCGCTGGAGGACGTCAGAAAGCAGGCGAATCATGTTAACTAGTAAAGTCATTACTACATTTCAATAGTTCACTTTTAAATAATCCCAAACTCGTTATAACGAAACGGTTTATAACGAAGTAATGGATATAACGAAGGAATGACAGTTCCCTTTGGAAGCTCGGTAAACACAGGTTATAGCGAATCTACGGCTATAAAGAAATAAGCACCAGACCCCTTCGACTTCGTTATAACGAGGTTAAACTATATTATCGCCCCAAAGTGCGGGCGGGACAGAGAATGTCACGTGACACGCGCGTCACGGAGTTCGGGATTTGATGGACGTCTCTCTGCGCCCCCCGCAGACGTGTGGTTTTCGAATGGCGCGAGAAATGGCCCAAATTTGTTGAGCTATACAGCGGCGATCGAGGCTTATCGGTTTTTGAAATTTTAAACACTGATATGGCTGTTACTAACGGCCGGCTACAACTCGCTAATTGCAATAAGGCGCCCATCGATAATAGTTAAAAATTAAACTATTCAAGTTTAGTTAATCGTTTTACTAGATAACATGAGTCGGCTGTTTTTTTTTTACCTCCGCCAACACTGTTATCACTACGACACAAATAACTTCTCTTTATCTCAAAAAACTTATTTTTAAGAATTAGTGATGGGCTTCCCTGAAACACATGGTAGATCTGCTCAGGACTTCCTACTCCATTTGAGTCAGCAGTTTGGTTGCTTTTTCGTTACGCTTCAATAAATGTAACCTGTAGAGGTGTGTTCTTTTACCTGTACTTCTTCAGTGAACGATAGAAGGATAGAAAGGGAAGGATGAGCCGGCCCTTCAACAAGTCACTCGCATGGCCTGGCACATACGTGGCACGTGGCAGAGTTAAATGTGTTTCTCTTCAGCCGAGCTGAAACTTCCACTGGCCCCTCAAACAAGCGAGGGTACAACAACCTTCCCATTGAAGTTTTTCTACAGTTCCCGTTAGGTTCATCGCAAACGGTAGGTTTTGTTACCTTACTTAAAGCACAGTACGAAAGTCACTAAAACTATTCACCTCTTCACTGCACAAGTCGATCAAATTCTTTACACGCAACGATGAGTCTATTCGACATCCCGGGTTAGGAGAATTCGAGGTTATACCACTCGTTCACTCAGTGTTTCATTGGATGTCTTCTCTGATTAATCTTCTCTGCTCTGGTTAAGCCACTTCCCTGCGGCCAATGGGAATCACCCACCTGATGACGTGGAGGCTAACGAGAAGGGTTCGGTTTAAGTTAAGGACAACACAGCGATTTATGAACAAAAAAAATGACAGGTGTTACGTTAAGAGACCGGAAGCGGGCAGAGTGGGTGAGAGAAAAAACGCGGGTTAATGACATCCTAGTCGAAATCAAGGGGAAGAAATGGGCTTGGGTAGGGTACGTAATGCGAAGGCAAGATAACCGCTGGTCCTTAAGAGTAACGGAGTGCTTTCCAAGAGAAGGCAAGCGTAGCAGGGGGTGGCAGAAAGTTAGGTGGGCGAATGAGATTAGGAAGTTTGCAGGAATATGGTGGTCATAGCTGGCAAAAGAGAGGGTTAATTGGAGAAACATGAGAGAGTGGGCGTAGTCAGGCTGATGATGATGATGAAGCTTTTAATGCGATCGTATTAATAAATAAGCCATCCAATCTACTGCGCAGAGCGGCGAAGGTAGCCTTACGCTCCGCGTTGCGGCCTTGCATTGCGGACGGCAGAAATCCTGTTACAGGCAGAGGTGGACATTTGACTTCAAAAATCTCGACCTCACCTCAACCTCAAAAAAAAGCTTGCCGACCTCACTCAACCTCGACCTCATTAGTTGAGGTTGAGGTCTCCTGAGACGCCCTCACCTCACTTTTCCTGAGGCCACTGCCGACCTCACTCAACCTCACTTCAAGCTCAAAAATTGAGGCTGAGGTCGGCTGCTCGACCTCAGTGAACAAAAACAAAAAGCGATTTAGTTTTTCAGTTAAAAACAATTCTGAGAATCCGGTGAGACAGGAAAGCCAAAGTGATGATGATATTATTTAATAAGGTGTGTGCAGACAATATTGATGTGACCTCATTAGGAGAAGCCTGTAATCTGGGATGAACCCTTGAAGAGTTTATGGCCTGCGGGCAGGGGTGCCCCAAACGCGATCACCACCAGTACGTCGGTGAATACTTTACCAGTGTCAATATTCATCAACCTGTTTCGCGTATATATATATATATATATATATATATATATATATATATATATATATATATATATATATATATATATATATATATATATATATATATATATATATATATATATATATATATATATATACTTGTTCGTATTGGATGCTTCTCCCTCATTCACGCAAGAACCGGCAACTGACAAACACAGACCTACACCATCTATCAGAAATTGGGAGGGGGGGAGGTATTCACATTACTCTTTTTAGACTTGAGAATAGTTAGTGAATGTAAAGGCGCGCTCACACTAGCGGGAAGCTTCCCGCGCCGGCACAGCGTCAAAGTCGACGCTGCCTCGCAGCTCCTCAGAATGACGCTCACACTGCGCGCGTTTTCTCGCTGCGGTTGTCTTGGAATGTGGAGAGAGGAGGCGCTGAGGGAGGACCCGAACGAGCAGAAAGAGAAGGGGATAGTCACGTGACACTAGAGAAGACTGGAAAGCGCACCCTGCTAGCTCCCCTCCCGTCGCCCTGGCAAAGCAGCCGCCGAGTGCCCGGCCGGCCGGCCGGCCGGCCGGACGCGCGCAGCCTCCGCCTCCGCCGACGGAGTCACTGAACTGGGACCGACGTCACGGTTCACGGTCGGCGCCCATTGGCTGTTCTGGTCACCGGCACGGGAAAAATAGGTACCGAACCCATCGCTCCGCGGGACGGCAGAGCAGGCTGTCCGCGGGAGAAAAACCGGCTTGGGCGGGAAGCGGCACGCGGAAAACGCCCGGCGTTGCGCGTTTTCCCGCTAATGTGAGCGCGCCTTTAAGAAACTGGTCGTCGATGTATTTTCCAATGCGACGGCTACGCAGACGCATATCAGTATATTTCGATTTTCTAGCTCTATCCGGCATACCGAGAGGACTCAGCTAGATAATAATTTTGTCACCGAGCAAACGCTCTTTTCAGTCCTCTGTGCGCTGCCATCGAAAACATTTAACAAGCTGCGACTGTAGTACACCACCAGAAGCGCATTGTATTTGTCTGTGTAGAAGCGAGCGGCTTCTTTTATTAATGCGAAAGCATTAGATGGCTCACTTTCAAGGTCATATCCGCAAAAAAGTGTCCGCAAGAAACGGCACCTTGTGACGCCACAAGCAGACGAGTCACACGACGGAGACGATGATGTCACACAATTAATTAATGTAATTAGGTAATACTTAGACTAGTTGTTATAATTAGTTAGGACGTCATATGAGTGTGACGGCATACCAGGTCTCGTGACAACAATGTAATGTGACGTCAAACCTAGTCCCGTGCCGACAATTTAATATGACGTCACACCTAGTCACGTTTCAATGATGTAATTTCATGTCATACTAAGCCCCTACGCACCCCCTCGCACCCTAACTTCAAGATCAATATGGATCCCACATTACTACACATGCGCGCATAACGCATTACAAAGAGTGCCCACAGGCTGGTCAACATTAGTGATATTCGGATTGTCCAGCAGGTAAATGCGCCAGTTATCATGTATGGCATACTGCAAAGATCATGCAACGACACATGCCGTTGACTCTCGAGATGATGGCGATGATGATGATAATGCTAATAGTGTATCTTAATGAGCCCGAGAAAGTCTGATATCTACGACCAAATTAAAGGTTGCCAGAATATTGATTAAATATTGTACATTACCCAGCAACCGAAGACAATTATTGTGGGGGAGAACAGGAACACCTGCAGCTAATAATAAGGATGATGACGTTGATGTTCCTGGGAGATCAAGACCCTCCCCCGTTTCTGCCACTTCCCTCCAGGTTGCGATGGTAATGGTTTCGAAATCCTGGGAATTCTCCGGTGACTCGGTGATCCCGCGGCATTTTGCAAGAAAGGGCTGGATTATGTCTTCGAACACTGTGCCGTATATTAAAATCACACGGGTAAAAAAAAACTGGCCTAGAGTGGGCAGCGTGAACCGCTCCCTCTGTCAAAAGCACCCCCACCCCCTAAATAGTTATACACCTGAACAGAATTCTGGGTACCATTTCGTCAACTAGTCGGAGACAAGCTGCTTTCAGTCAATCACTTGTTTTTTTTTTTCAAAACTAAACTAATCAATGGTGCACCAGCCTCCTCGACGTTTTTTACCCGCGAGCACCACGCGAGCATTCTGCGAAGCCTTTCAGGGCGAACGATAGGTCTCTGCAAAATAGTTAAAGGAAAGGTAGCGGGTAGTGCCTGTCGTCTGCAAGGCAAGCCGCCGACCTAACTGATCCCATACGAGAGAAAAAAAATAACAGAGAATGATCACAAACACAAAAACAAAAATCGCACACTAAAAACAGAAGCGAACAACAGTGTGCGCCAATAAACGTCATATTAAGAGGTGTGAAACAGCGACTCAGCAGCACAGCGCAAACACATGATCAGTTCTATTCACACATCTTCATTAAAAAAAAAAAACAAGGAAGGGGAATCAGCCACCACATCACAATATTTTAATTAAAATATTTTTTCAGTGCTGTAACACCACTATGCTGGCACGTTCGCCCCGTGCTGGGGTGTTTCGGCATAATAAGTGAATTTCCGAGAAGGAACAACATGGAACCGGAGACTAAAGAGAGGCTATTCGGAAGGATATAAAAGTGAAATTATATCTGCATCTGCTTGCTTTACGGAACGGGAATATACAGAAGTAGTGCGAGATTCGAAAGGGGAAGACGTGCACCTATCAAAAGCTTCGACGGTGTTATACGGGTCTTTCTGGTTTCGTGCTTTTTTAATCAAATCAGCAGCTGTCCTTGTTAGGAACCGCCTGAATCACATTCTCTCGCCTGTGCCGACTGCTCCAGTTTCTTTTAAGTCAGCTTGTAATGCACAGCAGGATCCCCTTTACTCGACTGCAAGGCAAGAGCCATGAACACGAAGCAGTATTGCTTGGGCTCATCCGCGCTGCAACGAATTTATTGCGTGCTTGCTGGACTAAACTTATTTGTTTGCGGCATCAAACAAAGCTACCGCTGTTTAACGCGAGGTATGTGCTTTGCGCGCTCTTGGGAGTTTTAGCCGACCGGCAGGCAGCTGCGGCTGCTGGGCAAGCGGGAGGGACATGGCGTGCCGTGACAGCAGCAGTCCTTCCAGGAAGACCACAGGGGTGCGTCCTCCTGTAGGCTCGAGCTGAACGGACGTCGCGGTGCTGCACCGAAAGCTAAGAGCGGACTGCGGCATCCAGATGTCCGAACAGGGGAAACCGAACACCAAGCGTCATTGCATGAACACTGCGGTGGTGCGCTCCAACACCGCTTCGGAAGCAACACTCGGCGGAGTAAGACGCGGCAACTGCAAAAAGTGCCGACCTCACTAAATGACGACCTCACTCAACCTCAAACTCACGCGTGAGGGTGAGGTCTGATTTGCTGGCCTCACTCACAAAATTTCGAGCCGTCGCCGCCCTCACTTCAACCTCACCTCACGACGTGAGCTTGAGGTAATTTTGAGGTTGAGGTCGACCCCATGAGGTTGCCCACCTCTGGTTACAGGCACTATAGAGAACTTTCTAGCTTGCGCTTCGCCACATTGCTTGCAGGGCTGCTTTGTGGGCTTGTCGGAAGTGGTAGTGCCAAGTGCATGCAACATCCCAGCTTGCAAAGTGGTGGTGCCCATGTTGGAAATGTCTATAGGAATGGAAATACAGTGAAAGGAACTACTCTCAGGGTATCGCTTTTTTTTCTCACAAAGTCGGACGGCCGAAAAGCCGGACTATAGCCCATGACCGTAGTGATACTCTGAATCGCTTCTGACGAAGGACCATAGTGTTTGAACCTGACGCTGGTTAGAGCGTACGAGTCTTGAGTCGAACTCTTCACTGGGGAGTGAAACACGAACCACCTTTGCAGGCTGAGTTGTTCCAAACTGGGTTTGCCCCCGAAGGGGCGCAGCGGGGTTTGCGGAGCCTCCTCCAAGCACACACCCCTGAAGAAGCCGGGTGCCGGGCCGGGGGTGGCTTGTACCCATTTTTACCGGTGGGTGTCCGGCGGTGGGTTTCGAACCAACCACCTCCCGCAGCCGAGGCGGACGCCCAGACCACTAGGCCACGACTGCATAACTCTCAGGGTATCGGTCGGCTGAAGGCGTATTTATTCCTCTGAGCACGAGTTCTTTTGACTCCACTTAACCCTCCGTCCAATACATAGTACCTCTCTATCTCGCCTCCAGCTCGTTCGCCCATCGCGGTCGGTCTCACTACCTCGCAAAGTGGACCTGACTGTAAATACTATCAGGCGGCACTCAGGAGTTAAGTATCTTCAAAAGATCTTTCTCACCGTCTCCTGGCATGCACTAGTTTCACGCGCCGAGAAAGACAAGGAACAGAGAGAGGGAGAGAGAGATAGGAAATGAAAACATGATTTTAATGTCCCACATAGGCTCTAGTAGGTGATGTGACAGACGAAGATGTCACACCAACGACAGAACGCGGATTGACGGCAGTTTTCAGTGATATACTACAGCTAATTCGTGCTTCTACAGATGATGTTAAACATTCATTGGGTTCGATAAAAAGTCTGCGCCGTCCGGGAGGGACCCTCATCCCAGGGCACCTGCAGCGGCTTCCGTCAGCAGCCAGAGTGCCGCACTGGAATGCTTAAGATTAATTTAGACCACTTCCGATTCTTTAACGCGTGCTCACATCGCACAGCACACGGCAGTTTTTGCCTTTTACCTCCGCCAAAAGTCGGCCACAGCGGCAATGAAGGTTCAAACTTGCGACCGTGTGATCTGCAGCCGAACGCAAAAGCCATTGAGCCACCGCGGCGGGTCCAACTAATAAATGTGATTTTCTCCTACTTATTTTCACAGAGTTAGATCGACACCACAGACTGCCAAAGATGCTTCAATGTTACACTGAGAATGGACTGGTCTTGTACTTCTGCATGACTTTGTAAGCTTGCTTCACCGCGTCTCTGCATTATTTTCACTATAACATGCACACGTTTCTGTCTTCTTTCCTTGTGCAGTTTACTCAAAATAAAGTAGTATATTGCAGTAATATCGATAGTAATATCGCAGTGAATCGGCAGAAAGTTAGGTGAGCGGACGAGATTAAGACATTTACGGGCATACGATGGGCGCAGCTGGCAAAGGACAGGGTTAACTGAGAGACATGGGAGATGCCTTTGCTGTGCGGTGGGTGTAGTAAGCTGATGATGATGATGATGAATCGGCTGCATACATTCTTAGCAAAGGCCAGAGGAAGCGGGTGCGAACTATGCTTTCGCCGGTGGCGCCACCACTACATCTTGAAAAAAGGGGGCTTGCTTCCCTGCCGGTCGACACACCTAGTCTAGCAGACACCGTACTTTCGTCTTAAAAGAGCGTTCGTTATAGGATATGTGCTGTGCGATGTCAGTGCACGTTAAAGATCCCCAGGTGGTCGAAATTATGCCGGAGCCCTCCACTACGGCACCTATTTCTCTTTCTTCTTTCACTCCCTCCTTCATCCCTTCCCTTACGGCGCGGTTCAGGTGTCCAACGATATATGAGACAGATACTGCGCCATTTCCTTCCCCCCCAAAAAAACAATTATTATTATTATTATTATTATTATTGTAGGACATGTGGCTTAATGGCCGCAGTTGTCTTCAGCACTTCCTCGCCAGAAGCACTAGTTTTCGCCGAGGTCCTGGATCCGTCTTCCACGTCCCAGCGTCGAAATTCTGCGGGCTAGCCAGGCGTCGGCGTCTCCGGATGGTCCTGACACCTCACTGCCTCCGGCCAGGATGCTGCGCACTAGCGACGGCGGGCCTCTGGACGCAGTGCTTGGTTGGAATTTCTGCGACGGGGGAACTGCAGGCAGCGGCTGGGCTGACGTGTTCATAGTCCCTTGCTGGGACCTGTGTTGGTCCAGTGCTAGCTAGGCCTGAGACGTGAGGGATGCCGCGTCGATGCGGACAATTGCCATTGATGTTCGCACATCGATTCAGCTCCCGAGGCTCGGCCGTGCTGGCATTCGCCGTTGGGTGGTCATGAGAGGCACAGGCTCTAGATGTCTTGGCAGCTAGTGGTGCCGGTGCTGAGGCGACGTTGCCCTCTAGACGTTTCAGGGTGCACATGTCTGAGGACCACAGAGGCCTGGCCGACTTGCGTGTCGCCCGCTGGAGTAGTCAGCATGGACTTCGGCCGCTCTGGGCACACTTTCAGATGCTGATGCAGTTCTTTAGCAGGCACGAAGTGGGATGCAAAGAACGGGCAGGTCTGGTTAATGGGATTGCTGAGCCGGCATTTGGACATGTGAATGCAAAGCCTGCTCATCAATACCTTGTGTCGCGGGTTAAGTGGGCAGGTCACGATCTCATCCTTGCCGGAGCTGTAGGTCACCATTGTAGTTGCCTCAAGAGCGATGGCACATTTACATGGTGGGGGATTGGCCAGGGTTTTGGTGCAGATCCAAACCTACCGTCAGGCGCTGGCAACGTCTTTTGTGGCTCGCACAGCACGTGGGCTCGAGGCTATGGTGGCAGGCTAACGACGTTAGTACGTGCAGTCTCCACAAATTCTCGACAAACCGTAGGCCTCCAGCACCTAGAGACGTAAATTAATTGTAATCACGCATAACAGGCACAACAGGCAGAATATGCTTAAGATGTAGATTGAAGCTTCCCAAGTCGGATGGGCAATCAACTGGCCTTTGTCAAACAATATCTCTGATGACGACGAACTGGAAGAACCGTAAGCTCGCACGGATTTCGAATAATACGACTATTATCTGCATAATTTTTATCTTTTCGTCAGGGGACTCGTTTTTTAGTTGTAATTCACATTTTTTAAAGCACAAAATTCTACCTCGACTACCTGAAATGAGTAAATGTTTCACAACTGTTTGACTGCACACGGCACCCTGGCCTATACCCCACGTCAACAGAGTACAACAACGACTACAGACTGGTACGCCACTGAGAGAGCTTCTTGAGTCAGTGCCATTGGCATGTTTAATTTTGTCACGTATGCGGCTTGATGTGTCCAGTTTTCTTAGTCACTTTGGACGAGTAACGAGCTGGAGCAGGACGAGAGCGCCTCAAACGCCGCGTTGCCGTCTGAACAGTGTCGCCATCTTGGGATAGGAAAATTAAGTACATGAGATGTTCTGTAAATGTTAGAATAGTAGTTCTCATAACACCCGGAAGGGGACGACGACACCGAAGGGAGCACGACACAAGCGTTTCGGTGCAGGTGGGCTGGAAACGCTGATTGGTCAAACAAAATGTGACGTCACGCTTAAAACGTCACGTGACGTCATGGTCACGTGACTTTTAATGACGTCGTGTTTGGTTGGGAAGAGACATATTTTCCCTAGGTTTTTCTCGGAATTCCCCACGTTTTTGACAGCGCGCGCGGGTTCAAAAAGCGCACCTGATGCGCCGCGCTTTCACACACTGCATGCGCGTTTCTATATTTTTATTATATATGATATCCTTGAACTGCTGGTGTATTATTTTAGTGCGCTCGAACGGCGCGCTTCGTTGTGCATTTATTATAATCGCCACTGCCTGGCGGACCCGATACAGCTTTTGCAGACCTGAGAGGTTAAACACGTACTATCCATGCAGAGCCACGCAAATGCGCCTACAGGTGACCACGCCCGTCTATCAGCGCTCCGTCGAGTGCCTGCATTTACAATCGAGTGCTGTAGGACTATGAACCTGACCTAGAGCATACATATTATAATTTTTCCTTGTATTCTACATTCTCTACATGCAGGAGACTACACTCATAGCTTTCGTTAGTGCAGAAATTTCGTACAACCGTGTCAAAATTTGGCGGTCCGGTTTTTTTCTGCACGACGTTTTGGAGGAGAAAAGCATTGGGTCTTTGAAGGACGACAGTCTATATAAACTCTTATTCACTGTGTCGTCGTACCTATCGTAATTAATGACGACATATAAAGGCTTTTGATACAACTCTCGTGATTTAAAACAAAACTGTTCGTTAGCACTAACCCGCGAAAAAATATTGCGCGCAATCATTCGCCACAGCCCGTTGCTGCGTAATTTTTGTTTTGTGCGGATTTTCTTTTATAATATGACAGCTGCACGCGATAGCTTATATATATAGTTGCGCAGCCGACCACTGCAGGTACCAGTAAACACGTACCCCGTTTAGAATGAATTTAAAAACGCGGTCGGGAGTTGGAATTATTTGTCCGGGACGCTGCGGTCAAAGTTCGCAGTTTTGAAAATTGAAACACGGAAATTTTTGCTCATAGCTAGTCACTCTTGCATAAGTAAATATCTTATTCCTACCCATCATCCCCTTGTCAAAACACATATATTAATGAGAAAAACGACCCATTTGATGCAATTAAGTTCACAGTCCTACAGGGTGGGTTCCACAACAAAGAGAGCAACGGGAGTCGTACTTTATTTACAAATTTGTAACAATTCCTCACGGCATTAATGAAAGTCCGGGTTTATTGACCTCCATCGCCCCTTTCAGAGCCAGTGCTGACCTTAGGAGTGCCGGCGCGTCAAACCTCGGTCGTTTGCCGCCAGCGGCATCTTTTTCAAGCTTCGCTCTTGGTTCTTGGTTCTTCAATTTACCCCGCTCGGCAAGGTGGTGCGTCGAACTGGCAAGACAGGGGTGGGGGATGAATTCAGAGCTTTGTGTAAGCGGGCAGCGAAGCTTGAAAAAGATGCCGCTGGCGACAAACGACCGAGGTATGTCGCGCCGGAATTCCTAAGGTCAGCATTGGCTCTGCAAGGGGCGATGGAGGTCAATACACCCGGACTTTCATTAATGCCGTGAGGAATTGTTATTAAATTTGTAAATAAAGTACGACTCGCGTTGCTCGAGATCTCTGTTGTGGAACCCACCCTGTAGGACTGTTAACTTAATTGCATCAAATGGGTCGTTTTTCTCATTAATATATGTGTTTTAACAAGGGGAGGTAGGGATAAAATATGCGCGCGGTGGTTATTAAAGCGAATTCGTATAAAGTTAATGGTCTGCCCAATGTACTGCGTACTGCACACACTGCATCCTAGGAGGTATATTACGTTGCAAAAATCCCAATCAGAGTTGTCATTAATTTTCCATTTGAATCCTGAAGCTGTGCTTATTTCACAGCTTGATGTTTGTAATGTGTTTGCAGACCTGGAATCTACTTTTTCCACAAGGTGGACACCCCAAAACCGTCTCTTTATGTGACTGAGTGTATTAGAATGTTTCGAATGTTTTTCGGTCGTCTGTAGACTGCATGAGGGAGAGCAGTGAAAATTTTGGCGAGGCGCTAGCTCGCTTTGTTTGAGAATGTTGAAATGTTTTTTTGAAGATTTTGTTTACGTACGTTAGGCGGCTGGTTACTGGTGAAGGGGAGTACGAGATTTGCCTGATGGTCTGTTTGCTCGCTGTATCGACGTCACTCCAGTATTTGCTCTCGGTTGGGTTTAGATGTCCTTTGAATGGCATCGTCGGCAATGGCGACGGGTATCGCTGCTTAATGAGGACTTCTTGCATGCGTTTGGAATTTTTTACGAAGTCTTCATCTTGGGAACATATTCCTTTAGATCGATGTGCCTGAGAGTATGGGATGCTTGTTTTAGAGTGACGAGGATGGCAGCTTTGGAAGTGTACGTATTGTTGACGGTCCGTCGGTTTACTGGTGGTGAGTGAGCTTTCGTTTACCAAAATCTCAACATCTAGGAAGTTAATTGTGGTGTGGGCGCACGTGTAAGTGAAAGATATGTTGGGGTGGACGAGGTGTGTCAGTCCAAATTAAAAAGATGTCATCCAAGTAGCGTTTGTATAGGGTGGGCTTAATGGGACAATCTTTCAAAAATTTACTTATTACTATGCATGAAGATGTTGACGTAGGTGTGGGCCATCCTTGTACCCATGGCTGTGCCGTTAATTTGTGAATAGTGTTGATTGATGAATTCGAAGTTGTTATATTCGAGTACGATTTTCGACAGTATTTATAAAACACGTGGAGCAGGGGAGCATCAAATCACTGATCGAAGCGTATGAACGAAACAGAAAGGAGGAATCCCCTGCTGCACGTGCATTAGATATGTTGTTCACAGCAACATCTTGCATGAAGCTGCAGGGAAGAGAAAACTCGATGAGACGCAGCCAGTTGTACTTGAGCCGTCTACATCGAAGGATTCACCACCGATCCTCTCACCAGGTTTCGTGAAGCTTGCGCTTTATCGTGCCGGTTTACCACTGTCCTTCTTGCTAGTGAAGCGATTATTTTTTTAATGTTCTCTTTTTGCCCCATTTGCCATCTGCCATTTTTGATCGTGCCATCTTCTGGGCAAGTACTACGTTTGAGGTTCGAAAAAGATGCATAAGCGATCACGACCTATGCAAACAATAACAAAGACGAAACACGCTACAAGAGCACCACTAGCTGCATATCTGCATATCGCGCGCACACGTGCGACTGATTTTCGCTGACGATCGGCCGCTCCCGCTGTATTCAATTAGCTGTGTCGCCAGATCGTCTGTCGCGAGGCGCTTTCGCTGTGCCCGCATGACCGCTTGTCTTGACCTTCCAGGGGAATTGCGCGTTGCTCGCGCGCGGCTTAGCCCGAAGCCGGTAAACCGGCTGGCCACCGCCACATCTGGACCTGGTTTGACTCAAATTGGTCTCAGCCGCGTCTTGTTCGGTTCGGGCGCGAACAATACGCGAGATTCAAAGCGCTCGGCCGTCTCTGTCTCTATGGGGGGGGGCACTTGACCCCAAGGGCGCTCCTTTTCAACACCACCCCGCCGTCGCCCGCCTCCGATTGAACAGGCGGGGGGTTCAAAGGGGAGCTGCCGCGGAGAAGCCGGGCAGCTCGTCCTAATGACAGGGCAGAACATGCGTCACTGACAGCCCCCTTCCTTTCGCCGTCTTGTCCATCGTGCGTCGCGCCGAGCCCGACAAAGAAAAGGCCGTCACCCCCCCCCCCCCCTTCCCCTTCTGAATCGGGGGGCGGGGGGCGGAAATTCCGCAAATAGTTTCCCAGAGGCATCCTTTTTTTTTCATGGGGTCAAGAGAAGCAAGCTTACACTGCAAAATTAAACCTTGTCTTTCTCTTCCAAATGCAATTAACTAGGAGTCCTGTCCAACCATTCCAGCTTGTTATGGGGGCACCCCCAACCATTTTTTATTTCCGTGTAACTCGCAGCCCTTCTTCACCTTGGTCATTGTAGCCGCTATTGTTTCTCAAGTACCATGCAACATCTTGTTATTAGCAGTTGCTAATTCAAGCCTTCTGCAGGGTTTGAAGGACCTTTTTAATTGGAAATGAGAACATGTGCACAGGGTGGAAAGCGCGTGATCTGCCAGGAAACACTAAAGCGGCCCCGAGAAGGGATCTTTATTAAGGATGACAGCCATCTTGGGCCTCTCCACTTGGCAACGACGACACAGCGTGTGCGGTCCCTATGGTTAGGCCCCAGCTGTGGAAGCCATCCTCGGACACGACCATGACCTTCGACATCTGATGTTTTTATTTAAAAACACAGGGGCCAAAGTCGTGCTGTATGCAGTGCGATCGCCATGTGGTTCCATAATCATCCACCTAGCCCGGCTCTTTGGACGGATTCAGGAAACGACTGAAAAGAACAAAAGTAACGAGCAAACAAAGGTGCGCTGCATAAAAGTTAGAACGCAAAGAAACGAAGGCGCGCTGCGCTGGGATAATGCTGTAGCGAGGTCTAATATGTAAATTTTCATGGCTGGCGTGGATTTCCACAAAGCGCAAGTAGTCGCTACGGAGACAAACAAAGGCGCACTGGAGCTGGGTATGTATCATGTTTAACTGCGCAAAGAAACGAAGACAGAGAACAAGAAGGCACGACACGAGCGCAGACTATCAACAGATTTTTTCTTTAAGGAAAAAAGGCCTATATATGCATCTTCATCCCGCGAAAAACATGCTAAAAACCCGAAAGCGCAAACCCTATCACACACCATCTTGGCACATGTAACGTGATGCCACTGATCACAACCTGAAAGCAATCTCCGCATCGTCAGAGACAAGATACAAAACAAACAAACAGCGAACTCACAGGCACACTCCTGCCAAGCTAGCGCTCCACACCGCCTGCTTGCGCTAAAGAAACTGCGCAAAAAAGGTATCTCCCCATCAATGAGGCCTACAGATGGTGATGCTACACAGTCATCTGATTCCTTGATCTGGTACGCTTCCAGCAACTCCCTGCAAACCTGATCCCTGTGTTTAAACAAGACGCTGGTCTTGTTCAATCGTGGGAAGCAATCTTTGCACTCTTTGCAGTGCAGGGCGAGATTAGAGGAAGGTGCGCCCTTCAACGACCTGCGATGTTCTGCTAACATCTCGTTAATACATCGACCCGTCTGGCCGATGTACTTCTTCCCACACGAGAGGGGGACTTCGTATACGACTCCAGTCTTACACTCTGTGAGCCTGGTTTTCTGTCTGTGCGCTATCGAGCACTCAGCTCCAGCACGATTGCTCTCAGGCTCGAGCTTCTTTCGCACAGCACTACAAATCCTTGAAAGCTTATTCTTTGCCATGAAAATCACGTCCGCCCCGTATCTCGCCCCAACTTTTTTGAGCCGGTGTGAAATTACATTCCCTGAACGTTCAGGACAATCATATCCGAGCGCAACACTTGGCAGCATGTTGTGTCGGGATTTCTACAGCGACATTTGAGCTCACTCAAGCTTTCGGATCCTTTCTTGGTGAACAATTCCGCAAGTGTGGTTAAGTACCTGTCTGGGTTGGATAAGAAAAAGTACTCTACCTTCAGCATCGATGTGGAGGACTTATTTTATTCGCTACCCCATGCTCAGCTCATGCAGAGAGTGAAAGACTGCATTGTAAAAGACAATGACGAGTTGGTGTTCGTGGCGGGGTGCGGGGGTTTCCATAGAAAGTTTCCTGGAGCTGCTATCATTTTACCTAGAGTCAACCGTTGTTGGGCGGGGCGAAAAGGTGTACGTCCAAAAATCGGGTGTGTGCATCGGCTCCCGTGTGGCACCCGTTTTGAGCGATATTTACTTGAGCAGGATGGATCAAGAACTGGCACAAAATCTTGCTGACCTCGCGCTAAAGGTGTTCCGTTACGTCGATGATTTTTTAATCATTCTTAAGTCGAACTCTCCCAGGGCAGTTCCGGACGTCGTCAAAATCTTCAAAGATACAGGTAGTGGCCTGCGATTCACCTTCGAACTACCCAGCTCAGCTACCCTACAGTTTTTAGACCGACCGCAGCGGTGGCCAAGTGGTTGAGCATCCGCCTCGCATGCGGGAGGTGCGGGGTTCGATCCCCAGTGCCGCCGGGTACCCACCGGGGATACAATGGGTACAAGCTTTTCCCTGGTCTGGTGCTCGGCTTATTTAGGGTGAAATGCTTGGGAAATGAGTCTTTGACCCCACCTTGAGAAAAAGAAAATACCTTGTGTCAAGGCGTATTTGGCCATAGATGCCCTTGCGCCATAAAAAAAGTTTTTATACCTCCGGATCCATTATCTAGAGAGCAGGGTCTGTTGGGAATATCACCATAGGACAAAAAAAAAAAAACCTCTCTTGAACGTCAGTTAGGGGCATTCCACACTCGTCAAGGCGGGTATAGCGACTTCATGCTTAAAAGAGCTCTTGGGAAATCCTGTACACACAGAGCGGAGGCTAGCTTCCTGGGGCAGGTAGAGAGGCTGAAAGAAGCCGGGTATCCTGATCTGAGTTGGCTCAGATCTCCGAAAGGATCCTGTTCAAAGGAGGGAGGCCCATGCTAGTAAAAAAGAGGACGGTGGACGTAGACAAGTGGTGTGGGCATTCCATACATCCATTGAATTTCACACCGGCTCAAAAAAATTGGGGCGAGATACGGGGAGGACGTGATTTTCACGGCAATGAATAAGCTTGCAAGGAATGTTATCGGCGGTCGCACGTGCATGACAATCCTTTCGACATGCGTGACGATGCCCACCGAAGGCATTTCAGGCTGTCGAAGGGACTTGTACGCTGGCTAAGCGAAGAGCGCGGAACATGCGTCACTGACAGCCCCCTTCCTTTCGCCGTCTTGTCCATCGTGCGTCGCGCCGAGCCCGACAAAGAGGAGGCCGTCACCCCCCCCCCCCACCCACCCTTCCCTCCTGAATGGGGGGGGGGGGGCGGAGATTCCGCAAATAGTTTCCCAGAGGCATCCTGTTTTTTTTTTTTTTTCATGGGGTCAAGGAAGGTGGCCCAAGCAGTGTGAGGCAACGTTCTCTGTTCATTCTAGAGAAGCAAGCTTACACTGCAAAATTAAACCTTGTCTTTCTCTTCCAAATGCAATTAACTAGGAGTCCTGTCCAAATCCATTTCAGGTTATGTGGGCACCCCCAACGTTTTTTATTTCCGTGTAACTCCAGCACTTCTTCACCTTTGTCATTGTAGCCGCTATTGTTCAAGTACCATGCAACATCTTGTTATTAAAGGACCTTTTTAATTGGAAATGAGAGCATGTGCACAGGGTGGAAAGCGCGTGATCTGCCAGGAAACACTAAAGCGGCCCCGAGAAGGGATCTTTATTAAGGATGCCAGCCATCTTGGGCCTCTCCACTTGGCAACGACGACAAAGCGTGTGCGGTCCCTATGGTTAGGCCCCAGCTGTGGAAGCCATCCTCGGACACGACCATGACCTTCGACATCTGATGTTTTTATTTAAAAACACAGGGACCAAAGTCGTGCTGTATGCAGTGCAATCGCCATGTGGTTCCATAATCATCCATTTAGCCCGGCTCTTTGGACGGATTCAGGAAACGACTGAAAAGAACAAAAGTAACGAGCAAACAAAGGTGCGCTGCATAAAAGTTAGAACGTAAAGAGACGAAGGCACGCTGCGCTAATGCTGTAGCGAGGTCTAACATGTAAAATTTCGCGGCTGGCGTCGATTTCTACAAAGCGCGAGTAGTGCCCACGGAAATAAACAAAGGCGCACTGGAGATGGGTAAGTCTGTATACAAGCACGAGTTTTTGTCTCTACCAGCGATTTACTTGCTCACACCGCGCGATTTTGATGTCTGGCGTCGATTTCGACAGAGAGGGAATACGGGCACGAAACGGGACGCTCGCGATCTGCCAGGAAACAATGAGGTGGCCCTAAAAAGGGCCGTTTGCAGGAGCACTTCAACCGCGACCTGCAGCGGCGTGGCGGCGCGGTGAGCAGTAGGCCCAGCAGTGGTCCGTCTTGTGCCCTTTGGCTCCGCACCGACGACACCGGTGCACGACGTACACCTCTCCTGGTCTTGCCCTTGAAGCCGACGCTATCCCTGGTCCGTAGATCTTGACGAGGGCCGCGACGATAATCTTTGACATCTGGTCGATGCCCCGGTCTGCGGCAAACAAGGACAGCATCGGCTCGCCAGAAGCATCCAGGAAACGATGCTGCAAAAAAAGTTACATTACAAGCGCCGCAATTTGGCGAGTTCTGCACGAGAAAACTTGCGAAAAACGATGCTGCAAAAAAAGTTACGTTACAAGCGCCGCAATTGGGCGAGTTCTGCACGAGAAAACTTGCGAAAACGTTGTTCAACCCTTACCTCGTGATTGAGAACGTGCACGCCCGACAAGCGCTTCATCGTGGCTGTCAGACGGCGGTTCAGATGGCGACGCCGGCGGTCCTCAAACCGCACCTTATGTGGGTCGTCGTAATGGAGTTGCAAAATTTTGAACACCAGCACGACGTGCTCCTGCAGCAGGAAAACGAGGTCCTGGAATGCGCAAGGCATGTAGGTAAGCGGTACAGCACTTCATGAAGCGAAATTTGAGATAAAATGCGTACCTTTATGTCGCTGGCGATTTCTCGCGGGTCAGCGCCTTTTGGGGGTCGTCGCAATGTCGTGGAAGCAAGAACTGTACAGAAATTTCAGCTGGCTGCGCCGACGAGCGCACCACGCAAAAAAAAAAAGCCATACCTGGACAGCTTCCGAAACGCGCGCGCCGCCGCCTACGCTCACGAAGAGAATACCCGCAGACCACGCACGCCCGGCGGCCGGCCAGCCGGCCCTAGCGATTCCCTAGGCACTCTAGGGACAGGCCGAGAGAGGCGCGGCGAACCCACGTCCGGTTGAGAACGAGGGAGAAGCAGAAAAACGTCACGGAGAAGCGCATCCCATCGACCAATCAGCGTTTCCAGCCCACCTGCACCGAAACGCTTCTAGCACGACACCCGAGGATAGTAACTTTGTGCATTGTGCTTGTGTTATGGGTCACCAGCATTGCTCTGTCGGCTTTTACGTAAAATATAAAACACGGGCCCCTTTCAATTTTCCGAATTTCTTAAGGACAAGGATTGGAGCACTACAGTGATCGGCACTCGACGACTTTCAGCGGCGTGATGTTAGAGCAACCACGCTGGCCTGGGAACTGGCTGCAGCCGAGGAAATGCTTTTTTTTAAGCGAAAGCTTTACTACGCCAGCCCGCGAGCCATTCTGGCTCGTGCCTTGAGCCGCCATTGCCTAGCAACGCCGCAGCCGCGCTCCAACAGATGGCGCCACCGTCGACGCCGCTGCCGTCGCCGCTCGCTCCACCAGATGTGCTCCGCTGGGGTAGAGGGAGAGGTGTCGCCTCGCGGTGGGCATATATATATGCGCTTCGCCTCACTGTATTAACGCGACAACGTTAAGGAACACGTGTCGCAGAAAAGCTGGTGTTGTCGGTGGTGTTGGCCGTGAGCGAAAAATGGCGCATCTCGGTGGACACCGGAATCGTGCCGTAAGGGAAGGGATTTTCCTTCCCTTACGGCGCGGTAAGGAAAACTGCGCAGAATAACACGGGAGGGACACGCGCGCACACACACGAGCGCGGGTGTCCAGCGAGAATTGTTAGACAGGCGTCATTCCCTTTCCTTAAAACCAATTTTCATTTTCCTTCCCTTACTGTCCGATTCGGGTGTCCACCGAGATATGTGACACAGGCGTCCTTTCCTTAACGCGTCGCCCCGAACGGGCGATGGCGTTCCGCGGACCCCTTGGCAACGCTGCAACACGCTGTCGCGTCTCACCCTTAAAGACGAAGCTTTAGCGTACTCGAAATTTTTGTAGTCGTTATGGAGAGCGCGAGAGGAAACAACGACAGAACGAAGCGAGGAAGGGACAACGCGCTCAAGAGACGCCAGAAGAACGCGCCGCACGACTCGAGAAGCCTAGTAACTAAGATGCAGCTAGAAGTCGTGCCACGTCCCGGAGAGACTCTTCAACTGCGGAAGAGACCGGTTTGAGTTCTCGAGAGCGTCGGAATAAGACGCTGCGTAGACGACGTGCCGAGGAAAAGCTTTCGCAGTTCAACTAGGGTTAACCAGAGCTAAACCACAGCCAATTTTTCTTAGTTTTATGAGGATGGCATATACCCAACAACGCTGGACAAAAATATTTGTGAACGTAAAATAGTTTGTGAACGCATTTTGTTTTTCATATATTGCAAGATCTCACTTTAACAATCAACATACCCACAGATCTCCCGTGAGCAGGCTTGAATTTTTTTTTGCTACCGTCAAAAACGTTCTCCATTGGTTTACTATGGCAGTCTTAACCGTTCGATGCAAGCGATGGTAAAACTTAGAAGAAAGGTTTTGTTACGCGTCGGAAGAATGAACCATTACCTTCAATATTTCCATAACAGTACATATAACAGTATTCCAATATTGAAAATTTTAATCCCAGAATGCTGGACATGAAGAGCAAAAAGTTATCGCACTCCAGGTGATGTCCTGAACAATGCTTGAGGAAAGGATTGGGGATGTGTGTGCAAGGAGATAGAAACAGGTGCCTTAGTGGAAGGATCTGGGTTAATTTAGACTTATGGGGTTGTTTACCGGGATTTAATATCGCACAGAAGCGGATCTTTTGAATTTCGCCTTCATCGAAACGGGGACACTGCAGTCGGGATCCAACCCTGTTACACCGGCTCAGTACCCGAACGCCGTAACCACTGAGCCACCGCAAACTCGCGCACACGGCGAAGAAGCTACGGAGGGGAGAAGTAAAGCGTTCAAGGTGTAAGCCTTACTTGCCTCATGAGTCCGCCGGAAGTTTCCGTTCGCAGGAGTGTCCGCCTCAACTGTCAATCAAATGACGTCATCAAGACTAAAATATATGGAGTATAAATAAAACAGAATAGCAGCAAAAACAGTAAAAATGAGTGGGAAATGAAATAAATAAAAATAAAAGCAACAAAAGTCACAAATGAAAATATACCGCACAAGTAAACAAAATATAAAAAAAGTTTTCGAAATTTAAAAAATAAAATTAAAAATTAGGACAAAATAATAAAAATACAACGCGTACTACCGTCGTGGAAAAAAGCATTCCTTACGCATTCCTGCACGTAAGCAGACTTAAGTGCCCTCAGAAATTTTCTTTAAAAAATGAAAAATAGAGGGTGGTGGTGGCGAAAGCATTTATTTCATTACAAGCGCTGATAAACACTCCTATATGTCCATGATTTACTTTGTTCTTTTATTCATTCGCTTTAGTATCGAATTTAAATGAGTTCTTACTCTATCGACCACTTGCGATTCGTCATATCTCTGTTCCTCGTGTCAATGCACTAAGCATGCGCTTCCTTAAAATGCATGGAATACGGTTGCATGATGCGGCAGGTATTTTCAGAAGAAAACTAGAAAAAATTGCCGTAATTTGGCGTTTGAACTTGTACACGGGGCAGAGGTTTATAGGACACAGCAGTCAAAGGAAAATTGATACTACACCTACGGCCGAGCTGAACGAGTGAGATATTCCAGCTCTGCATTGCAGACACCATATAATATACACACGTCTCTGTCTTATTTTCCTTGTGGAGTTTACTCACAGTAAAGTCACATATTGCAGTAATATCGATAATAATATTGCAGTCAATCGGCGGAAAGTTAGGTGAGCGGACGAGATTAAGAAGTTTCCGGGCATATGGTGGGCGCAGCTGGCAAAGGACCGAGTTAATTGGAGATACATGGGGGAGGCCTTTCTCCTGCAGTGGGCGTAGTCAGGCTGATGATGATGATGATGGTGAAACGGCTTCATACATTCTGAGCAAAGACCGGAGGAAGCGCTGCGCGAACTTCACTTTTGCCGGTGGCGCCGCCGCTGCATCATGAAAAAAGGACGCTTGCTTCCCCCGCTGGTCGGCACACACAGTCTAACAGACACCATAATTCCGCCTTAATAGAGCGTTCGTGGCAGGATAGGACACGTGGCTTAATGCCCGGAGTTCTCTTCAGCACTTATAATTCATCGCCCGAAGAGCTAGTTGTGGCCGAGGTCGTGGATGCGTCTTCCTCGTCCCAGGGTCGCAATGCTACGGGCGAGCCAGGCGTCCGCATCTCCCGACGGTCTTGGCACGTGACTGTCGTCTGCGGTGCTTACTTGGAGTCCCCGCGACGGGGAGACTGCAGGCAGTGGCTGGGCTGCAACCGTCGTAGTCCCTTGCTGGAACCTGTGTCGGCCAAGGCTGTCTTGGTCAAGTATCGGCTGCGGACGTTCAGGGCAGACTTCGATGTGCTTCGCGAGTTCACGAGCAGGCACAAAGTGCGACGCGGAGAACGGACAGGGCTCGTTTACGGGATTCTTGAGCCGGCATTTGGACATATGTATGCAAAGCCTGCTCATCAGTACCTTATGGCGCGGATTGAGTGGGCAGCTTACCATCTCATCGTTGCCGGATGTGTAGGTCGCCATTGTAGTTGTTTGTTCAAAATCGATGGCACATACCATAGAGGCTATGCACATATACACACACGGTGGGGATTGGCCAGCTGTTCGTGCAGACCCAAACCTACGAACAGGCGCGGACAACGTCTTTGCTTTTTTTTTTCGGCTCACTCAGGAGATTGTTTCGCGGCACGATATCGACGTAACTACGTGCAGTGTCCACAAACACAAAAACATCATCTGCAACGCTGCCAAAGCTAGCGTTCTTTTTTGAGCTGCCTGCATCCGCGACACAAAATAGTGCGTTGCTTGTGGTGAGCGAAAATAACAAATGCTTTGCCGGCAGGCTTCCTAGATAATACATTTGTTATCAGCATGACAAAAAACGCTCTCATTGCGAGCGAATCGATCGAGATCTGTGATTTTGTATTTCGCGTTTGTCGTCTTTTTCCATTTCACGTTTTCGCTGTCCCCGAAACCCTGGCCGTTGTGTTTACTTTTCCGGCTCCCTTTCACTTTTGAGAAAATGGCATCCAGCCCAGCGGACACAACCACCTCTCATGTACGCATTTTCTCGAAGTTTCGTATACATCCAAGCTGTCAAGGCACGCCAAGCAAGTAATTGCAAATGTGTACTCCTGTACCAGGATCCGTTTTCCGGAGAAGTCTGTTCGGGAAGCACCGAGTGCAGCGAGCGAGGATACCGGAGTATCTCCCCGTACCGCTGCCAAAATCAAGGCGGTGCGTTTGTGTGGGCCTTTGGTGTCTCCGAAGCAAACACCTCGCGACGTGAAGATTTTAAGCTCGCGAACAGTCAAGAATGACAGCTTCACAGTCCATGCCATACGTCTGAAAGTGCACAGTATGTACGCGAAGAGGGAAGTCCCAACACTGGACAGTGTGCTAAAGGCTGTCAGTGAGGACGACGACCTGCCGAACTTCAAGAAAGCGACGTTGTGGAGGTTGATGAAGGACGTCGGATTCACATGCGAAAAAAGAAAACGGAACCTTGCGCTGATCGAGCGAAGTGACATCATTGCCTGACGTCGCAGGTATACGTACCTGCGGGCGATCAAAGAATTCCGAGAACAGGGCAGGTACGAGTCGTTCCTTGCTTATTTTCTTACGCAGCACGTTTAGACTGGCTTCATATAGAGCTTGATGTTAGCGTTTCAACCTCGTAGTCGTAACAGTGAGTGTTGCTTCGGAATCGTACCTTCTGCGATGAGGTGACGACCTTTTGCGTAGAGGTGTTTCACGGCCAGTTTTCCGCTACGTATGGGTGGGGCATGTGTCTTCATAGGTCAGATTTAATCGCTAAATCCCAATCGGTGCGGCAAGCAAAAACAACAAAACTGCCAAAGATGTAGCACTGCAATGAGTAATGCCATCTCGTCGTCACCGTAAGAACGAATGAACATCCACTGTACGCTGCCCGTTGCTCCGGTGGTGTGAGTAACTGGCGCTACTGCTGCGGACGTGCTACTGCTGCCTGGGCGCAAAATATAAGCCCGAACAAGGGAGCAATAAAACCGAGATAATTCTTTTTCTTGATTTCCTTTGAGCGGCTGTTTTTGAGACAGTGGTCGGAAGTGTGTTTGTTTCAGTGCGTTGCCTACTTACATGCTGCAGTGTGTTTGTTTACTTAGAAGCATTAACTCGTGCGCTCGGTTGCTTTGCATTTACAGGTGCGTCATCTACCTTGGTGGAACCTGGGTCAATGCAGTGCACACAAAAGAATACGTCTTGCAGGACAAGACTTTGAAGTCATGTCAGGATGCCTTCTTGAAAGGTTTAACAGCAAGATTGGCTGCACCTTCGGGCAGAGGGGCCCGTTTGATCCTTGTACATGCTGGGAGCAGTGCAACAGGATTCGTACAAGACGCTGCCGACTTCTTCCGAGCAAAAAAGGGAAACCACTCTGAGATGGATGGCAGCTACTTTGAGAAGTGGTTCACCGACAAGCTTTTGCCAAACATTCCGGCCAATAGCATTGTCATGGACAATGCTCCATATCATAGCGTGGTTCTTGAAATAGCACCTGCCAAGTCTACGTGCAAAGCTGCTAATCAGCTTTGGCTCACAAAGAAAGGTGTTCCATGGTCACAGGACATGGTGAGGGCAGAACTGCTGGAGCTTTCTCAAAAGGTAAACACACCCAGCGTTGTGTACCGCATTGACACCCTGGCA